>NW_015115882.1:49845-50612 GCF_001443285.1 Poecilia latipinna
TAAGTGTTAAAAGGTCATTTCCGATAGATTTGGACTCCATCATTCAACAGCCAGAATGATCATTCACAGGTTTAGCGTTTTGGCATTTTGGTTGCGTAGCTAATTTTACCAAGGGTAGAATTTGATTCAAGTCAAATGGGAGCCCATCAATCTGAAGGATGAATATTGGCTGAAACTGAACAGTGCAACAGAACATTGAGCCAAAGCACAATGAAAAATCCACAACAGAGTGCCACTAAAACAGTTGCTGCAGTAGCCTGGTCTCTACAGATTTGATCTTGATTAAAATGTTTTGATAGGATCTTACGAGTAGTGCATAAACAAAAGCCCACAAGCCTCAATGAACTAAAGCAAAGTTTTGAAAAATTCATAGTTCTGTGGTTATGGCAGAAAATACACAACAATGTATTCACAAAGTGACTTCATTTACCACTGTCATGTGGATATCTTAGGAAAACATGGAAATTTGCTTCATATTGTTTTAAACACCTGCTAAAAATGACTAGGAGTTACAAACTGCATCGGGTAGGTCATATAATTTTATTCAACAGTATTTTGTTGTGGTTTTTATAAATAAGTGTATCCATGTGTGTTTGTGTTCAGGGTTTGTCCAATCATTTAAACTGCTGACCTTTTCACTTTGAGAGCTCTTTTCGATTGAAATGGAATGTGGCCCTGTGGCCTTTGAACGCACCACACAAGTGCCTGAATTTAATTGGTTATGGTTATATAAAGCAGTGTTTTTCAACCTCTTTTGAGCCAAGGTA
>NW_015115882.1:52237-54740 GCF_001443285.1 Poecilia latipinna
TTGTGATTTATTTACATTTTCTGTATAACAGCTGCAAAACAATGCGCTTAATGACGCTCTGATCGCCGATCCATCGTCCTTCTGGCTGCCTGTACAAGTTCCACGTTTCCTCCTTCCTGTTAGAGGCGCTACATAAAGAGCTCAGTGGTAAGTGAAGTGCTGGAGTTTTGGATGCTTTTAGATTCCATTTCTAACATTTATTTTTGATAGCCGCTGCTATTTGTCCTTGGCCGGCTGTTTGCCCGCTGTTCTGGTTGTCCCTGACTGGCGGTCCGCCTGTCAGCTGGATAATCTGTCGACTGCCTACCTGTCGTCCTGTTTGCTGGCTTCATGCTCGCCGTCCTGGTCGGCGTAAAGCTGGCTCCTACCACTCGTCCAGTGTGGCTGATTTGGGCTGATTGGTGATCAGCTCGGACTATCTTTCTACTGCCGCTCTGAGTGGCGTCTGCTACAGCGGATCGGTTTCTCCCCGGACAGACTCTTAATTTGGACTATTGCTGCTTGATTGATTGTGGGCTGAACTGCATAATTGTATTGTTTGTAATTTGAATGTCTCTCGCCTTTATATTTTTTTGACAGGAACGGCCAGCTCGTGGTGGTGTTGGTGGTGTACTTTCCGGGTGGTGGTACTCCTTTGGTTTGGTGCACGATTTTCTTTTGTTTTTGCCTTGTTTCGTTTGCTGTGTTTCTTTTCTTGTAGGACACTACCCCAAATTGCACTTCCGTCCCTGAGTTGCGCTAACACTGACTTTTAATGTGTGAGTGGTTTTAGACTAGTATTTTCGATTAACAAACAATTGCAGAATAAATAAAATTGTTATATTGTGAGATTGTCTCAAGCCTCATCTGTAGCGGGTCTGTGTGCCTTAAAGGTAACTTTTTGGTGGAGTTGTTGCAACCAATTTTATTAAAATAGTTCATTTAACTTAAGTTCCCAATTCTTATCACACTGCTGCCGCCACATATTAAATATCTTCAGTATTCAAACGATAGAAAAGCCTTTCAGAGAATGGATATGTGATCCCACTTTAACATCTTTCTGACTTAACTTTTTGTTTTATTTGTGCTCGATGTATAACCCTCTGGTATTGTCTGTTTTGTAAACCCCTTTATCAATTAAAAAAAAGTTAACGAACTTTGTCTTCAAACGTTGCAACTTCCTGTTTGGCTGGCTCTTAGCCAATCGCCTGGCCTCATCCCGTAAACGGCGGCAGGTTTGCAGAACTACCTGACCGCAGGACACCAACGAAGAAGAACTGTCCTCGTGCTCGGCAGCTTTCAAAACCGCCTGGAGCAACAAACCTGGTTTCAACACCTGCAGGTGAAACTCCGACCCGCCTCANCCACGGCACACCTGACGATCACTCACGGCACACTAGTGTGCCGCGGAACAGTGGTTGAAAAACACTGATATAAAGGACCCTCCCTCACCTGGTTGACATGACGTTGTTTTCCTTCCGGTTCAGACCTCTGCGTTTGTTGGTGCTGCACGCTAGGTAAGGCAGGCTTCACCTCTCTCAAGCAAGCTTATTACTTGATTGATTTACATTTTCTGTATAACAGCTGCAAATTAATGCGTGCGCACAAACAATGCGCTTAACGACGCTCTGATCGCCGCCGATCAATCGTCCTTCTGGCTGCCTGTACAAGTTCCACGTTTCCTCCTTCCTGTTAGAGGCACTACATAAAGAGCTCAGTGGTAAGTGAAGTGCTGGAGTTTGGATGCTTTTAGATTCCATTTCTAACATTTATTTTTGATAGCCGCTGCTGTTTGTCCTTGGCCTGCTGTTTGCCTGCTGTTCTGGTTGCCCCGACTGGCGGTCCGCCTGTCAACTGGATAATCTGTCGGCTGCCTACCTGTCGTCCTGTTTGCTGGCTTCATGCCCACCGTCCTAGTCGGCGTAAAGCTGGCTCCTACCACTCGTCCAATGTGGCTGATTTAGGCTGATTGGTGATCAGCTCGGACTATCTTTCTACTGCCGCTCTGAGTGGCGTCTGCTACAGCGGATCGGTTTCTCCCCGGACAGACTCTTAATTTGGACTATTGCTGCTTGATTGATTGTGGGCTGAATTGCATAATTGTATTGTCCGTAATTTGAATTTCTCTCTCCTTTATTTTGACAGGAACGGCCAGCTCGTGGTGTTGGTGGTGGACTTTCCGGGTGGTGGTACTCCTTCTAGTTTGGTGCACAATTTTCTTTTGTTTTTGCCTTGTTTCGTTTGCTGTGTTTCTTTTCTTTTAGGACACTACCCCGAATTGCACTTCCATCCCCGAGTTGAGCTAGCACTGACTTTTAATGTGAGTGGTTTTAGACTAGTATTTTTGATTAACAAACAATGGTGGAATAAATAAAAATTGTTACATTGTGAGATTGTCTCAAGCCTCATCTGTAGCGGGTCTGTGTGCCTTAAAGCAGCAGGGCCGAGCGCAAATCGTGGCACCGCACCTACTAATGGCACTTCCGGTGGCAAGTGCCACTGCTTTCGGGACTAGCTGCCAGTG
>NW_015115883.1:0-1704 GCF_001443285.1 Poecilia latipinna
CCGTTAATTTTTATCCTAGCCGATGGTTTATTGTATAAAGCTGCAATTACATCTATTATGGTCTGGTGGAACCCAAACCTGGACATAACTTTGTAAAGAAAAGACCATCTGACTGAATCAAAAGCCTTCTCTGCATCCAGACTCAATACAAGAGTCTCTATTTTTTGATGGGTTACATGATTTAAAATATGTAGGGTTTTCCTGATGTTATCCTGAGTCTGTCTCTGCCTGATGAAGCCTGTTTGGTCTTTATGGATTATCACTGGGAGGATGTTTTCCAATCTCTGTGCGATTATAGCAGTAAATAATTTGTAATCAATATTTAGCACACTTATTGGCCCAGAGGTAAACCCATCTGTTCCTGGAGATTTCCCTCCTTTCAACTTTCTAATCACTGATTTTAATTCTGCTTCAGTTATCTCTGATATTAATTGTTCGTTTTTCTCATCTGTAATGCTAGGCGGGGTGAGTTGGGAAAGGAAAGTGTCCATTTGTTGTTCATTATTCAATTTGGGTTGGGAGTATAGAATCTTGAAAAAATCACTAAAGCACTTCTGGATCTTTTCTACGTTTGTTTCAACTGTATTTGTATATATATTCTTTATTTTGTGAATAGCTCTGTCAGCTTGCTGTTTTCGTAATTTAAATGCTAGGAGCTTCAGAGATTTCCCCCCTGCCTCATAATATTTCTGTTTAGTAAAGAGAAGTGTCTTTTTTATTTCTTGTATGTTTAATTCGTTCAGTTCTTTTTTCACCAACTCAATTTTGACTCTTATAGCCCTCCTTAAGGTTTTGGAGTGCTCTTTCTGGAGTCTTTTCAGCTGTCTCCAATTGAGTTTGTTTTTGTTGTCTAATTCTCTTTTCATTGGAGGAAAAGGCTATTATTCTTCCCCTGACTACGGCCTTTAGAGCATCCCAGAGTATTGCCGGACCCACTTCATTATTATCATTCTCTTCCAAGTATTGTATGATTTAAGTTTTCATATTCTCCTTAAAGACTGTACTGTTTAATAAGTTCGTATTCAGCCTCCAGAGGGTGGATCTGCTTTTTTCAGCCATTTGAAGGGAGATATAGATTGGACTGTGGTCTGAGATTGAACTGGATCCTATTTCCCAGCTTTCCAATCTATGCACATCTTTTTTTAAACATGAAGAAATAGTCTATTCTTGAGTATACATTGTATGAAGAGGAATAATGTGTGTAGTCACGACTGGTTGGGTTCTTATCCCTCCATACATCCACTAGTCCCACTTCATCCATCATATTTGTCATTCTTTTACTGATATGTTTAGAGTTTGTTTTTCCATTCGATGAGTCCAGATTTGAGTTTAACCTAATATTAAAGTCCCCCGCACAGATCATTACACCCTGACTTTTTGTTGCTGCTAATTCAATAATTTTCTTGTAAAACGATCAGTCGCTGCCAGGTGGGGCATAGACATTAATAAAACTCATCAGGACACCATCTACTTTCCCTGTAAGTAACAGATAACGACCCTCCCCGTCTTTATGTTCTGTAACATGTTCGTAGCACAAGGAACTCGATATTAAAATAGCAACCCCTCTTCGTTTACCGGAGCTGTGGGAAGGGAAATAAACAGATTTAAACCCCATCTTGGTCAGTTTGGCATGTTCAGAATTATCTAGGTGGGTTTCCTGCAACATTGCTATCTGAACTTTATCCTTCCTGAGTTTAGATAATA
>NW_015115883.1:6966-8809 GCF_001443285.1 Poecilia latipinna
AAACACATTTTTACAAAGTATTTTTGGTTTTTGTGCAGATATGTTAATACACTTGAAATAAGACAAAGCTAACTTACAAATAACTTTTACCAAGACACGGGAGCTTGTTTTATATATAAAGTCCCATTTCCACTGGCAGATTATTTCACTTATAATGTAGAAAAATGTCTTGCTACAAGTGAAATAATCTGCCAGTGGAAATGGGACTTTATATATAAAACAAGCTCCCGTGTCTTGGTAAAAGTTATTTGTAAGTTAGCTTTGTCTTATTTCAAGTGTATTAACATATCTGCACTAAAACCAAAAATACTTTGTAAAAATGTTTTTGCAGTGTTGAATGTGACGTAGAGCCAATCAGAAAGCCAAGTGGAAACACAGAGAAGACAAAATGGCGGCCATGACACAGCAAAAAGTCCGGGAGTCTGTCTGTTAATATTAGTCAACCATCTATCGCCACTCCTTGTCCTGATGGCCGTTGCTAGACTAAACGCCATCGATTCTTCCTAGTCGGCCATGTTTGTTTACTCTGAACTCCCGTTTGGTTTCCAGAGCTTTTGTGAGATTTCCCCATATCTGACATTTTGTGAAGTGAATTGGAGAGCACACACTGATGGACCAAACTCAGAGCTAAAGTTTTTTTTCATGTGTGTCAAGGGTGCCTCAGGTTGCCAGGAGAACCAGGCATTAGCATGCTAACTGAGATGGAGCTAACTGTTTCTCGTCTGCCTGGGAAGATCAGCAGTTTCCCTCTATGGAATGGGCCTTACCTGTCTCAGCTTGATGAGCCGCTGCTTCCTTTCCACCTTCTCATTGTGCTGACACACCTGTACGCCCAAGTGTGCAACTCCAGGCAGAGGCGCAAAAAGTGGGTATGCAGCATATGCAACCATAGGGGCGCAGCACCAGAGGGGGCGCCAAAACCCCGTCTGGAGGGGGCGACGCGCCGATGTATGTTTTCGCATCCACCTGAATAATGTGCAGTTGCGCCACTGGCTCCAGGTGTGACCAGGTAGCAAGGACTGATTGGTGTTGGACAGCGTGTCCATGCCATGCATGATGTCAAACTGGAGAGCTGCTTCAATGACAGACTGCTGCATCCAAGGTAAACTGAAGCGCTTCATCAAATGTTCTTCCTCCCAGCAGCTGCTACCTTCGCTTCTAACCCGACCGTCTGAGCGGTTTACGACCCAAAGCGACCCGCATGCGCAGAAGAAAAACGTAACCTTCCCCAGCAGCGCTCCGTTTACGGTAGTAAAAATGGCCGCTGTCTCTGGATAGGATAGATTTTAAAGTTGTTGAGCAACAGCATGGTCACCAGATGGTCAGCAGATAAACGAAAAGCCCAGCTAACATCGGTGGCATTTAGCGGAACATTGGTCGCAACTTCCGACCCGGTTCTGTTTGGATGACGGACCAAGAGTGATGGGTTTGGGATGTGATGTGTTCACTGACTCGGATTGTCTGTTTTCATCACTTCATTAGATTTACCGTCTAGCTTCTTCTGCTGCTGAATTATGACACTTATTGGATGAAATGGGATGTTGAGACTGCATACGCTTTGAAAAATAACCCTGAACTAACCAATCCTAAACTAACCAGCCATTAAGTAACCAGCCTTGAACTAACCAATCCTGAACTAACCAGCCTTGAACTAACCAGCCATGAACTAACCAGCCCTGAACTAACCAGCCTTGAACTAACCAGCCATGAACTAACCAACCCTGAACTAACCAGCCATGAAGTAACCAACCCTGAACTAACCAACCCTGAGCTAACCAGCCTTGAACTAACCAGCCATGAACTAACCAACCCTGAACTAACCAACCATGAACTAACCAGCCAT
>NW_015115883.1:13197-15179 GCF_001443285.1 Poecilia latipinna
CCTACCCACCCATGAACTACCCACCCCTGAACTAACCAGCCATGAACTAACCAGCCATGAACTAACCAACCCTGAACTAACCAACCATGAACTAACCAGCCATTAAGTAACCAACTTTGAACTAACCAACCCTGAACTAACCAGCCATGAAGTAACCAACCCTGAACTAAACAGCCATGAACTAACCAACCCTGAACTAACCAGCCTTGAACTAACCAGCCATGAAGTAACCAACCATAAACTAACCAACCCTGAACTAACCAGCCATGAAGTAACAAACCCTGAACTAACCAACCATGAACTAACCAACCCTGAACTAACCAGCCTTGAACTAACCAGCCATGAACTAACCAACCATGAACTAACCAACCCTGAACTAACCAGCCATGAAGTAACAAACCCTAAACTAACCAGCCATGAACTAACCAGCCATGAACTAACCAACCCTGAACTAACCAGCCCTGAACTAACCAACCCTGAACAAACCAGCCTTGAACTAACCAGCCATGAAGTAACCAACCCTGAACTAACCAACCATGAACTAACCAACCCTGATCTAACCAGCAATGAACTAATCAACCATGAAGTAACCAACCCTGAACTAACCAGCCATGAACTAACCAGCCATGAACTAACCAACCCTGAACTAACCAGCCATGAACTAACCAGCCATGAACAAATCAGATTGTTTTGGGGAGTGAGGATCTGATTGGCCGGTTTGGTCACATTTCCTGCTTCAGACTCTAAACGCTCCCAACAAACTCCATGTTTACTTTTCTGCAGGTTTTAATTTAATCTTCTATAAATAGCTCATGCAGAGCCACATTATATCTATAATGTGTATTAGACACATAGCCAGTGAAGTTACTTATATTGGGTTAGGAGATAAACAGAGACACGTAATAAACCCCAGAATTAGTTTGGCATCCAGTTAATTGTAGTCAGTTAGTTGTAGTCAGTTAGTTGTAGTCAGGCTCTCTCTGTCCATTACTTCCCGGATGCTCCGTCCCGCTGTGTCTTTATTAATGTCCTTCGCGTTGCGCTACAACAAACTGCAGACATGGAGACAAATATAAACGGCGCAGTAAATGTGAAAAACAGCCATAAATGAACGAGTCCGTAAAGTTTCGCGACTAAACGCCATTATAATTATTAATATTAAGATAAGTGTCACAAATCTGTGCAGCAGCCGGCGGAGCCGCAGGAGGAGCGCTGCGACAGCAAACAGGGCCGTAACGCAGAACCTGGAGGCTGGGGCAGCAGGGGGGTCTAAAATCCTACTTATAGTTTTCCAGACAATAGAAACACACAAAAACACACACGAATTACTAACGTTTTTTTTGTACTGTTGTAACCATTACACAAACAATCTCCCCTTCAGTTTAACCTTATAAGTGGAAACACATTGTTGATGTTACCATTATAAAATAACTTGCAATTAAATATTGGCAAAGCTTAATGTAATTTTCACAGGTGGCGGAGCGTTACTGTCAGCAGCTGCTGAAAGTAGCAAAAAAAAAAGCTACTTTGAATGTAATTTAGTTACTTTCCAAATCAAGTAATCAGTAATCTAAGTTACTTTTTCCAGGAGTAATAAGTAACCCGGTTAGTTTTCAAAGTAACTATGCATCACTGATTATAGCTAATGTGTGTTACTACAAATAGCTAATATTTTTTTAAAAGGTATCCAACTGAATTGCACATTCCTTTGGAGTGTGCCATTTTGATAAATGCAGTATTCTGTAATTTTTCCCATTACTGTATAGCATTAGAATGTTTATATTAACCCTTTGACTCCAAATGCGTTGATGTTCGCCTGAACTTCTCCAATGTGGAACAAAAGGATATTTATTTACACCCATAGGAAACAATCTTTATGACCAGATGCTGAAATCCTGAAATTCAAGGGCTGTAAATTATCATTATATAAAAAATCCCCTTCTCACCCTCCACTGGTGGTCTCTCTCTCTCTCTCTCTCTCT
>NW_015115883.1:18984-26779 GCF_001443285.1 Poecilia latipinna
GTGTATATATATATATATATATATATATATATATATATACATATATATACACACATATATATACACACACACACATTCAGCAAGTCAAAAACCAAAAAACACAGTTTCTAAATTTGATATTTCATTTTTATTTTCATATGGAAGGTGCTTTGTCTCCAAATATTTAAAACAAACTACCAAAATAATTTATTTTCAATAAAAAACTTTTACAAGTATGTACAATAAAAGGAAAGGCCTAACTGCAGCCAGGTGGAGGTAGGTGTGTGAACGTTTATGTAGAGGAACAAAAATAAACTAAAATCCCTGCCTTCTGGTTAACACCCGCCGCTGCAGCTGAACATCCCTTTTAACTTAACAGTTCATGACACAAAGAAGGCAACTAGTTTTAAATTAACTGGATCTTCAGGACGAACCAACTAGAACCTGCTGAAGCAAATAAAACCTGATGAGGAAGACCTCTGCATAAAAAACGTCTTTTCCATCAGAAAGGGGAACCTGGCTGTCCGGTTCGTCGCTTTAACACAAATGTTGAGTTTGATTCTGCAGCCACTGGGTTTCTCCTGGAACCGGCCCGACTGAAGGATCCGCAAGACATCCTGAAACATTCAAGTTTCACTGGGAAGACCGAGCTCCAGTTCGGCGTCCGGAGGGGGAAAAGAGGGAAAGAGAGGAAAACGACAGCAGACGGTTCTGTCTGTGTGCATCTCAGTCTGCGACGCTGCAGTCCCCCCTCTCTCCCCCCGGCCGTTGCATTATCTGCGCAGCTGCTCCAGCCGGGCCTTCAGCTCCTCCTGCTTGGCGCGCAGCCGGTCCTTGCGCGCCCGCAGCCGCAGGCTCTCAGCCTCCAGGCCGTAGATGCAGTCCCGCGCCTTCTTCAGGATCACCACCTTGGACGCCTTGTCGTTGTGCGACAGCTCCGGCACCTTGTCCCGCAGGCGCAGGAAGCAGTTCTTCAGCTCGTTGCGCCGCTGCCGCTCCATGACGTTGTGAGTCCGCCGCCGTTCCTCCTCGTCCTCCGACGAGCTTCTGGAAGAAGAGGAGGAAGGGGGCGAGGCGGAGCTGCGGGTGGCGTGATGCGGCCGCGACGAGCCGTCGGCGCATCGCCAACGCTTATGAGCGGACGGCGGCGGCGAGGCGGGGCACGGCGCGGCGTAGTTGTGCTGCAACTGGATGGCGCGCTGCTCCTCCTCTGGGTTCAGGCGGCGGACGGCCGGCGACGGGCTGGACGAGCCCACGGACTCCAGCGACTCCACATCGATTTCTTCTTCTGTGGGGAAACGGGGCAGAGGACAAACGTTAGCGCCAACCGCCGTTAGCTAACATTTCATTCACAAAAAGTTTCAGAAAAACAACAAAAGATAAAAAAACTGATCAAAGTGGAGATTAAAAAACAAAATCTTGTTTATGGAGATAATGCAGCAGTATTTACATCACCACAGACGGCTTGTTGTTGAACTTTATTACAACTACAGATTATTTTGACAATCTTAAAATAAGCCTTTTTATGCAATATTAGAGATGCACATAAAATGCAAATAAATAAGTTCCTTTTTTAAATAAAAACATTTTATTTCCTAAATACAATAAGGTAGCAGTGTTTCTTTGAATTTGAACGAGGTGAAGCCAAAACTGCCTCAGTTTTGACTAAATCAGATTTACACCAGTTAGTTTTTTATATTAAATGCAAAATGTTTACCTTGTGTAGTTTTGGCTTAATTAGTTTTCTGAAAATTTTTTTCCAGCAATTTAGAATAGAATAGAATTCAATTTGTCTTTATTGAGTCTGTATGCTCCAGTTAATTAATCGATTACTAAAATAGTTTAATTAATTGACCTTCTGGCGCCATGTTCAATTCCCAACAGGAAGTAATGGTTGTTTTGAAGCAATCTGATTGGCTGACCAGGTTCAGCTTTGCACTGCCCCCTATGGGTTAGGCATGTTATAACAAGTGCAGTTTTCACCGACTGTGGCTGAGATACTCATAAAGAGTAGCTAGATCTCATTTTGATATGCAATAGAGTCATCCTCCTTTAATAAGTTTTAAAGTCGGGCAGAACCACCGAATCAAAAATTATTATAACCTGCTGCAGTGAGCAACCAGCCTCCTTTCAGCTGCTAATGATTTCTGTAGAAACAAAAACTTTAAGTATTTTTGTTTAGTTTTTTGTCCAAATATATCTTTGTTTTGTCATTTAAAGTTAATGACAAGTAACTTCTAGATCCACTGCCAGATTTTTACACTTATAACTTGGGGTAAATTTCTCCAGAGTGAAAAAAATATTTTAATCATTATTCAAGAATAACTGACACAAAAGAAGCTCCTGTGTCTTGCAGAAAAGTTACTTTAAGGTTAGTTTATTTCAGGCGAAGCTTTATAAACTAGACTGAAGTCCTTGGTGAGACGGTGTGTGTTTTTTCAGTGCAGACAGAAATCCTTGGTTGTATTTTGTGTTTTTGCAGTGTAACGTGTGCAGCTTGCAGCCAGGTCAGACAGGAAGTCGGCCGGACTCACCAGAGTCGCTGGAGGACGCGGAGGTCTCTCCGCCGGCCGAGCCATAGTCTGACGTGACCTCTGAGGCGACCTGCTCCGGCGCCTGGCGCTGCTCCGGTGCGGCGGCCAGCGTGTCCAGGCAGTCCAGCGTGGAGCCCACCAGGTCCTCGAAGATGTTGGTGTCGATGTCGGACAGCAGCGGGCTGGAGCCCAGCACCAACAGCTTCTCATCCAACTTCTCCGAAATGCAGAGCCACAGGGGGTCGTCGGCCGCCTCGTCCAGGGGCGTCCGGAGGTCGCCGTCGCGCTCGGTGGAGCCAAACAGGTCGCAGTTCCAGTTGAGCAGGTCCTGGTCCTCCAGCAGGATGTCGGACATGAAGCTGAGCTGGTCCTCCTTGGACAGCTGCTTGGCCTGGCCCGGCTTCAGGGGGGGGGAGCGTGGCGGCGTGGGGGGGTAGTACGGCGGCGTGGTGGTGTAGTCCATCAGGCTCTGCATGTCCTCGAACATGAACGGCTCCTTGCTCAGCCATTCCTGAGACAAACTGGTCAACATGTTGGGTCTCGAAGCCTGAGAAGAAAATCCAGAAAATAGAGCCGGCCTAGTTAAAGTTCAGCTGCTGTCTCCTACTGAAACCCCCCCCAGGACCATCTGCGCTTCTTATACCTGTTTACATCACGCTGGCCACGCCCCTTTACTCGCAGCGCCCCCCCTCTCTACACACCATGACGTCACAGAACAGTTGGGGCAAAAACTTAGTTTTTTTTCCCCTCCGAAACTTTAAACCAACAAAACCAAAAAACAAACAGAGACTAACGGTTCCGGTTTTGTGAGACGGAACCCAGCGGACCCAAACCAGTTCTACTGGTCCTGAGCGGGGAGTGGGCTTCCCGCTGGGTCGGAACCAGAGGGGAACAAAGCAGCAGCGTGGGCCGTTAAAGCTGCCCGGTTAACCCGGTTAACCCTAACTCCATTTTTTTATCCAAAAATTACAACAACAAGAATGTTTTTGCTCAACTTCAGTTTTTATTGCTGAGCAAAAATATAAAAACTATTTTCTGCAACTTTTTCTTAGAAAAAAATAATAAAAATAACTGGTTGTCTTGACGTCAAGTAGAGTCATGTAAATACTAGTTTCCCTTTAAAGAGTCTTTGTGAATGAAGCCCAACGCACATCAGGAGCGGGGCATTTAAACGCTGACGTGCCTCTGCGGAGCCACACGTGATACCGGCTTTCACCGTCCGGGAGCTGCAGCCACGCAGCCCACGGGTCACATGCACGGCGTGCAGCGTGCTTTAAAACGTACAGAAACTGTATTGAAGACGCATGCAGAATCTTACCGTCCGCAGTTAAAAGCAGGAATTCTCAATGAAGAAAACGGGGAAAATTGAAATTATCCAATAAAATCCACGCGGAGTGGTCGTGCTCTTAAATGTTTCTGCTTAAATGAAACTTTCTGCGTGTAAAATGAAAGTTGGAACACGGCAGCATTGTGTGGAAGTCCGCGAGTGTCCGGTCCTGCGTGTCCCACAGAGAGCCCACGTCTCCTCCTACGCTGCAGCAGTACAACACTGTGGGTGTGGCTCGAAAACGGCTATATGTACCGCCCCTACGGTATCCTTCCGCCACGAATGAAAAACCCGCGAAAACTCACAAAACAGCAAAAAAGCTGCTAGTGGTGAACCAAAGTGCCGCCTAAATAACCGCAGCGGCCCCCTTTGCGGATAAAGTCCAGGCGCAGAAGCCGATATTTAGCGCGAAGTGCGTTAAAACGGCCGTGCAGTGGAACTACCGCGGAGGGATATATGGGTCACTCGGTTTCTGAGAAAGTCGTGGCGGCAAAAACTGAACACGTGGGGCGAAGCTGTGAAAAAGCGGCTAGCTAACTTACAGTCCATACTGCGTGCGACCATCAGAACCTGTACGGAAGAGCCGCCGCCATATTGAGAGAGGCACATTCTCCTAGGAAAGCAGAACAAACTTTATTCTAAACTGGGTTTTTATAATCAACAAGACTGAAAAGTTTACCTTTAATTACATGTGATATATTTTATAGTGATTTTAAAACTAGTAATGGCAATCATAAAGATGAAAAAGAAAAATACTAGCAAAATACAAATTAAGCCATTCCACTTAATTTCTACAGAGCCCTCTGGGGCACATGGGGAAAAAAAATTATTTTGCATTCCCTAGCAATAAGTTTACTGCAATATTTGCTGGTCTATTTTGTAGTCTTTGGTGCAAAAAACTGATTGAGAGTCGACTTATTCACTGCATGTTTAAATGCAGTGAATAAATCGATAAAGGTTGAGATGGAACTGTACATGAAAACGGCCCTTTAAACCATTCAAACCAACACAAAAAAGACATAATCAAAACTGTCAGATGACCCATTACCCTGACAATAACCCAGAAATAGTCCAAGTGTGAATGTATTTTTATTTCTTTCTTACTTATGGAAAGTTTCTGTTTATATCATAGGGCCGTGGTGCATTTCTATCCTTAAGAAAAAGATATAAAACTTAAGATATTTCACAACAAGATAATAACATATATAGAAAAACCTCACAAAGGCCTTAATATTAAAGCAGAGAGTATGATGGCCCCGTAACAAAAGCTTACAGTATTCAGTTATGCTGCATGAACTGATCAGGACATTATTGCGAGAGAACGCAAAAGTTTTTTCAAAGGAACACAAAAGAAAAATAATTCCCCATGTCCCCAAGAGGGCTCCGTAAATTTCAGAAAAATATGCCAAGCGACTAGGTTTTTTTTTTCTCTCTTGCTCTCAATCAAGGTGAACGCTTTTTCCCTCTGCTCCCTCCCTGCCCATTCCTGCCCTGTTTTTGTCCCATCTTTTTCTCTTTTTCTATATTTTTGGAGCCTTTCTTTGCACATCCTCCAAATCTATAAATTATGGATCTGGTCAACCGATCTCTCAATGCAATTGATCAAATTTTCACAGGAGAGCCCTATTGTCCTGCAGGGACACACCCGCAGGATTCACCCTGGATTTATTCATGATAACAGGTTTTTTGCTGTATGGAGCTTGTGGATTCCTGGCTTATTGACAAATTTGTGAAGGACTTGGCCGAACTAGCGAACACTCAGACTGTTGGTGTGGACAGAGACGAGGACTCTCAAACTCACTAACGAGTTGGAATCGATCTTGGCGAAGCTGCTAGTTTCGGCTCAGTGGAACAACCAAACTAATTTGGATGACTGGGAACTGAGATGTATCGGAGAGACTTTAGGGAAGATTGAAATTTATAATCTTCCCGACCTAAGACATTCTGTTTCTGAATTGGCTTTCCCCGTGTGGCCTTGGAAGGGCTGCATATCTCTAATCTCCTTGAAGATATCTAAACGCTCCTTCCCACCTCACCCCCTCCTGTTTCCATGGAGTTGCGAAGCTGAACGCTCCTAACGACATTCCTTGATAACAATACCTCTATCAAACTCTGCCAGGGGCTCAGTAACGTTTCTTCATGCCCCTTTGACGTCACCACCTTCACTCATGTCTTTGTTTTGCCCTTTGTTTTGTCTGAATGTTGCCATCAGCCCTAATGTGTCCATTCGTCTTTTCCTTTGGTTTGTTATTTTGTTTGTATTTTCTTTTTTACTTATGTAAAGCACTTTGAATTGCCTTCTTGCTGAAAATGTGCTATATAAATAAAATGACCTTACCTTAGGTTTAATTCAGTCTTTCGCCATCTTGTTTCCTAAAAAGAAAAACAAAATATTAAAGAGTTGATGTAAAACCCCTTTGTCTTATTTTTCAGATTCCATGTTTTAATACTGAATAATGTTTACCAATCTTTTGTTAGAACTTCCATTGTAAGAAGGCGGCTGTGGGTTTGAATCCCAGGTGTGTGAAGTCATGAAGTTTGCATGTTTTCCTGACTGCTAACTGCTCTCTGACTCAGAGGTATTGTGTGTGTGTTAATGTGTGTGTTTGTGGTTGTCTGTCCCATGTGTCTGTGTTGCCTGGTGATGGACTAGATGTCCAGAATGTCCCCATCTCCTGTCCAGTGACCGCTGGAGACAGCAACCCTTCAGCTGCGTAGATGATTGACCAAAATATCTTATTTGCTAAATATTAATTTGTTTGTATTTATATTATAATACAGAAAATATTATGCTCATATAGTGAATGTGATTGCTCTTTAAGAAATGTATTTTGTATTTATCATTTATTACATATTTGGTTTGAAACAGGAGACTGTTTCAAACAGCTTGACTTAATCTTTTCAAGCAGGGCTCTGCACTGCAAAAACACTAAATCTTACCATGTATTTTTGGTCTACTTTCTAGTCCAAACATTTTAGGTCAATAATTTCTTAATTTTGATAAAATAAAAAAAAGTTCTAGTTCTACTGGCAGATTATTTCACTTATAACGTGGGAAAATGTTTCATTATAACTGAAAAATCTGCCAGTTGGAATTAAATCCTTTTAAAATCAATATTATGGAATTATTAATTTAAAATAATTTCCTTTCTTGCTGAAAAGTAACTTGTAAATTAGTTTTGTCTTCTTTTAGGTGTAGTAAGATATTTCCACTGGAAACTAGACGAAATCGCTTTGCAAGATTTTGTGTTTTTCCAGTGTGCGGATGTGTCTTCATAAATAATGCCACTCCCAATATGGCAGCCATAGCTATGAACATATACGTCCATGTCTCTATGAAGGTGTGCCTGGATCAGATCTGAAGGCCTTAAACTGAAACATTTCCAGGGTTTTTAATGACAGCCTAACGGGAGTCGGCCATGTTCTCCTCTGATCACTTCCTGTGTGGAAACTGAGCCAGCAGAGCAGCGGAGGGTCACATAACAGGCGGATCAGCCAATGGGAGTGAGATCAGCCTCTGTTCACGTCAGCTGGATGCTGCAAGTGGAGCCACATGCGTTAAATACTCTGAACATTCACTGATACTCCAGTGAACAAATTCTCACTGTTCATGATTCAGTCACAAATCTGAACATAAAGAGCCGTGACGTCATCCACACGCGGAAACCAACGGACTGTTTTCTCCTTTGTGATTCATGAGAGCTGGACACCAACCAGCTGGGCAGCAGGGTGAACACACTCCCACCCCGTTCAGAACCAGAGTCTGTCTCCACGGACAGCAGCTGGCTGTTCAGTCACGGAGCAGAAAATAAGTGGGATAAAGCGCCACCTACAGGCAGAGCACGGTACTGCCGCTGAACTGTGAACTCAACCTGCTGGCAGACTTAATGATTCCAGGGTTTCCCCAGAAAACTTGCTAAGCCCAGTGGTCGGGGCGTCGAGGCGGTCCACCGTG
>NW_015115883.1:32301-33461 GCF_001443285.1 Poecilia latipinna
CTTTTGAGAAATTAAAACTCAAAGTTCTGGAAGTTCTTTGGCTGAGAATCATCTTTGGGAACAGTTATGTTTGTAAAAGTCCCATCTGGCCTGACCAGCAGCAGCAGCAGCAGCAGCAGCAGCAGCAGCAGCGACCTGACCTGATGTGGTTTGGGTGGAGTTTTCCTCCCAGCATTCAAAGCGAGTCCATCAGCTGCTGGAAGACGAGGCAGGAAGAGAGGTGGGCAGCCGCGCCGCATTCCTTCTGGGAAACAGCCTTCATGTGGTGTGTGTGTGTGTGTGTGTGTGTGTGCCTCAGCATGCTGCAGGGACTCATTAAGCGGCTGCAGCTTTGCCAGGAACTGGTAAAAGTTCATCCTGCTGCATTTCCCCAGAGCTGCATGTTGCAATGAATCTAACAACGTTTTTACAGATGAACACATTTCTGGTTTCTTCTCTCTGAGGAGTTTAAATATTACTGGATGATCAGAAACCTAAACCTAACCCCTGACCCCTGACCCCAATAGATGGACAGATGAAAAAACATTCAACACTTTTCAGTTTTAGATCCTTTTCATCACTGAAAACAGAAACAATTGAAGGATCTCTCTCTCTCTCTCTCTCTGTCTCTCTCTCTCGATGAAATGTGAGGAACTGCTTCAGTTTCTTCTCTGCAGGCCGAGTCTCTGGGAACAAAACGCTTCTTCCTGTTTTATTTTCTTCTTCAGTTCCCCTTTCTCACGGTGTCAGCATCCCTTCATTCACAACTTTTCTTTTCCCCCGTGATGTTTCTTCTTCCAGAAGGCTTCCTAGATTTTAAACTGTCATAAAAACATTTTCTTTTCTTTCTTCTTCTGACCAGCTTTTTGGGATCTGCAATGAACTTCTCTTCAAGCTTCAATAGAAGCGTTGTGGTCGACTGAGATAAATGTAACAACTTCAAGACAGAGAATCAGGTTTTACAGTGTGTGCGTCTGCAGCAGAGAAGTCAACCTGGTTCAGAGTCACTAATTTCACCAGAGCTTTTCAAGAAACAACTTACAATATTTGATAAACATCTACTACAAATCTATTGTCATTTTTAAACTATTTTATTGCTCTTTTTCAGAGTCCATCACGTCTGAACCTTCAGAGCCACATTAAGACAGTCACAAAGTCGGCCTTCTATCACCTGAAGAACA
>NW_015115883.1:38748-39867 GCF_001443285.1 Poecilia latipinna
GCCTTTAAATCTCAACTTAAAACCCACCTGGTTAAAGTTGATTATGGCTAAATTAGGGTTTTAATGTTTTTATCTTTTTAAATCATTTTCAAAATCTCTTTCTCACCGTTTATTCAATGTCACATGTTTTTATTTTAATTATGTAAAGCACTTTGAAATGCCTTGCTGCTGAAATGTGCTTTACAAATATATTTGATTGATTTTTAGGCTTGAAAATAAAGAAAAACTTGTAATTAAGCCGTTTGATTGCAGTGTTTTGGAGCTTTGATGCTGCCATTCACAGCCTAAAAGTTCAGGAAATCTGTGACAAGACTTGAAAATTGAGGCGCAGCTGAAGTATTTTACAAAGAATGAGTAAAAATGAGTCTGGATGTACAGACTTTACATTCAACACTGGAAACTTTTTATTTTGGTTGAGTTTCTATTAGTTCACTTAAAATAATACAAAACTAACTTAGAAGTAACTGTTATAAGTTATTTGTATTTGCAAGATATTCTAGCTTTTTCTAAGTCAATAATTCTGAGTTTAAAAGTTCTTCCAAGCAGATTATTTCACTGAAAAACTGTCATGATGTGTGGATGAGGGCTGAGGGAGGACACAGGCAGACCCCAGGATAAAGGTGATGATGATTTAATGAAGAAAACACAAGAAGCTGGCAGAACGGACTGGTGAGACACGATGAGGATCGGACGAGAGCCAAAGACAACAGGAGGGGTTAAATACACAGGGAGGCTAATCAGGGAACAAGACACAGCTGGGAGCAATCAACAGGGAGGACAGGACATCACAAGTACTCACGGGGGAACAGAACTGACTAAACTCAGAAAGAAAACTTGAAATTAATACACAGAACACAGATCACCACAAAAACACTTTTTTTCCCACAAGTGTAAAAATCTGCCAGTGGAACTAAAACTTCTCCCCGAAACTATTAAGTAATTATTGGCTTAAGGCAAGCTAATATATGTTGCCCAATAAGTTAATTGTAAGTTATTTGTCTTCTTTTAAGTGTGCTGAGATATTTTGAGTTTTTGCAGTGCAGGATCAGCAAATTCTTTTGTACTTTTTGTTCTATTTAATTGAGTCTTTGCTCAGCGAATAAGTGATTCTTGTTTGTC
>NW_015115883.1:45380-53549 GCF_001443285.1 Poecilia latipinna
GCAGGATCAATATTTCACTATGAGGAAGCAGCTAAGCAGCGAGAGCGATCGTTGTGTTTTAACGGCTTAAATCAGGTGCGTGTGTGTGTGCATCAGTTGTGTGTCAGGACAGATAAGGGAATCCGCGCTGATAATCACTGCAAGACAGACGCTGCACAACCCTACCGAGCCATCAGCCCGTCTGGACCAGAACTGAATCACTGAAACAGCAAGAAGCCACTCACAGATACACACCATCTGCTGCCACACACACACACACACACACACACACACACACAGAACTTCCATGGAAGCAGAGAAACGTTTCAGAAACCCTTCCCCATAAATGCCCTTCAGCTTTCTCCCCATGTTCACTTTGGACTTTAAATTATTTTTTAAAATTCTAAGAACTGCCACTAGGGGGCAGCTTGCATACAAACCTTTAATGGCGTTAAGCGCAGCATGTGAAAACCTAAATAAAATATAAAATAACCAACCAGCCATCAGACTAGAGCAAAGTTTATCTTTCCTGATTTCCTCTGATCATTCAAGGAACTTCTTCACAAATGTAGACTGTGGACACCAACGTTAGCATCAGCTTCTGCATGTTAGTGTTGAGATGCTATTTTAGCCTAGCATAACTTTGCTGATAGGCTAACTGCCATCCATCCATCCATCCATCCATCCATCTTCTTCCGCTTATCCGGGATCGGGTCGTGGGGGCAGCAGCTTCAGAAGGGAGGCCCAGACTTCCCTCTCCCCAGCCACTTCTTCCAGCTCCTCCGAGGGAACCCCAAGGCATTCCTAGGCCAGTCGAGAGACATAGTCCCTCCAGCGTGTCCTGGGTCTTCCACGGGGCCTCCTCCCGGTGGGACATGAACACCTCACCAGGGAGGCGTCCAGGAGGCATCCTGACCAGATGCCCGAGCCTCAACTGGCTCCTCTCGACGTGGAGGAGCAGTGGCTCTACTCTGAGTCCCTCCCGGATGACCGAGCTTCTCACCCTATCTCTAAGGGAGAGCCCAGCCACCCTGCGGAGGAAACCCATTTCGGCCGCTTGTATCCGGGACCTCGTTCTTTCGGTCATGACCCAAAGCTCATGACCATAGATGAGGGTGGGAACGTAGATCGACCGGTAAATCGAGAGCTTCGCTTTTTGACTCAGCTCTCTCTTCACCACGACGGACCGGTACAGCGCCTGCTTCACGGCAGATGCTGCACCAATCCGCCTGTCGATCTCCCGCTCCCTTCTTCCCTCATTCGTGAACAAGATCCGCAGATACTTAAACTCCTCCACTTGAGGCAGGCTAACTGCTTTTAGCACAACTTGAACACAATAACAGACGTTTCCAGCGTCCAATCAGATTGTTTGAAGCAGAATTGAACCCAGAGAAGCTGCTTCATTGTGAATGTTAGCGGATGGAAGATTTACAGCAGTTAATGGAAGCCATATTGGTGGTATTGAGGAGGTCTTCGAGGTATTCCACCCACCGGCCCACAACGTCCCGAGTCGAGGTCAGCAGCAGACCATCCCCACTATAAACAGCGGTGATGCTGCACTGCTTCCCCCTCCTGAGACGCCGGATGGTGGACCAGAATCGCCTCGAAGCCGTGCGGAAGTCTTTCTCCATGGCCTCTCCAAACTCCTCCCACGCTCGAGTTTTTGCCTCAGCAACCACCCGAGCCGCATGCCGCTTCGCCCGCCAGTACCCATCGGCTGCTTCTGGAGTCCCACAGGCCAAAAAGGCCCGATAGGACTCCTTCTTCAGCCTGACAGCATCCCTCACCAAAGGTATCCACCAACGGGTTCCAGGGTTGCCACCATGACGAACACCAACAACCTCATGGCCGCAGCTCTGAAAAGCTGCATCAACAATGGAGGAGCGGAAACATGCTTCGCTCAAACCTGTCTGCCTTGGGTGTCTTATTTCATGTGTAATAAGATATTTGCACTATAGACCAAACTACCTGGTAAGTTTTAATGTGTTGCAGAAATCCCTAACCCTGCGACACTCATCTGAAACCTGCAGGACATTTCCAGTCCACCATCAGCAAACCGAGGCAGTTTCTCTCCACGTCTTTACATATTTTTGCACCTCTGTGGTGAAATTTCACCCCTCACTTTACATCCAGCCTATGAGAAACACACATTCATTCATGCATGTGAGCGACCTCTGCTTCCCCATTCTGTCTATGAGAAACCAGCTCATTCATGACAGCAACAGGAACAGGAACAGGAAGAGGCCCTCAGAACCCCCAACTGCCCGGCTCCCTCTTCCTCTTTCCGCTTAATAATAGAAAGTTGAGAACGTTCTGGTCCCGGCATGTCGCAAGTCTGAAGAGAGTGTTGCATGCGTCGCTCTGCTCTGCTATGAGCGAGTGACCTTCAAAACTTTCAAAAGGTTTTGAAGGAAGAAGCAAACCAAAATCATGAAGCTGTTGGTCTGCAACTAAAACCCAGAAAACTGAACCTGAAGCTGCAGGGTGGCTCCTTGGGCCTCAACGGGCCTCCAGAGCCACATGAAGCTGGTTCCTCAGTGGACCTTCCAGCAGCTGCAGGACATTCAGGCCCAGAGGACTAAAGTCTCCGACCAGAGAAACTCATCCAGGATTTAGTGGCTCTGATTCCTGCGGCAGGTCAGACTGAGACCAGAAGCTGCAGCTGGAGATCTGACTAGAACCAGGAGGGTAGAGACACCACCCGGTTCTACACCACCCGGTTCTACACCGCCTGGTTCTACACCACCTGGTTCTACACCACCCGGTTCTGCTCTGCATCAGAACCAGAACCAGACATGGAGAAGCAGCATTCAGCTTCTATGCACCACAGATCTGGAACAAACTTCCAGAAAACTGACAAACAGCTGAAACACTGAGTTCCTTTCAGGCTAAAAACCAGCTGGTTGGAGCTGCTTTGATTCGTAATCAATATTATTGCTCCAGTCTGATTTTGATGATGTCATTGACTAAATATAATGTTTGATGTTTTTAGGATGTACAAACTGCTAGCTGAGGCTGACGTTTTACCTCCAGGATGTAATTAGTCACCATGGTTACCTGAGCTCTAGGCAGAGAAAAAGCATCAACCAATCCTCCCGATAACCGAAGCGCAGCAGCATCCAGACGTCATGCAGGGAAAGATTTGATTTTCCTCTGCAGCAGTGCCTGGAAAATCGCTCTGACATTTCAATCAGGCCAGTCAGACCAGTAGCTCATCTTCACTCAGGTTTACTGCTCTGTCCAGAAAGAGGCTCTGCTGCGATGTGACGAATCCTGAACATTTAGACTTTTTTTTTGCACCTTCAGGAGAACTGAACGTGGACTAAAAAATCTCTGTGAGAAAAATAAGATGTCTGTCATGATGTGGTGATGATGGTGGTGAGGAAGACGCAGGTTTATCCAGGTTGTCATAAAAATGAGGATTTAATCCACAAACTCAGGAAAAACAAACAGCTACAGGCAGACTGATGCAACATTAGACACGACAGCAGAACCGACTGGTATGACAAGGAGCCGACAAGAGACACAGACAACAGGTGGAGTTAAATACAGAGCGAGGGTAATCAGGGAGTGAGACACAGCTGGGAAGGAATCAAGGGGAAGGAGGCAGGAGGAGACACAAGGACTCACAGGGGAAAACTAATTAACACAGAAAAACTCAAATCCTCACAATGGCGGATTCACAAAACTGATTAGCTGGAAATCATGAGCTTGTTTAGCATTTCCACGACAGATGTGGTGACGTCATAGGCAATAAAACATTAAAGGCAGCAGAGAAAAACGAACAGACTGAAATAAAATAAAATGCAAAATGAATGTGAAGATATCAACGCAGCACCAGGAGAAAAAATTAAAGTTTTTGGACTCCTGGACATTCAAAGTACAAAAACTGTTTTTAATGGCTAAAAGAGTGGATTTTGCGCAATGTGTCCATTTAACACACTAACTAAATATTTAACTTGAAAGTTTTTGAATAAACTTGTTTATAAACATCTGATTAACATGGTGAAAATAATACTTTGGAAAATAAAAGCATTATTTGTATTATCTGTCTGGCTGAATAGAGGAAAATATTACGATTAATTTTTTACTGTGTAACTTTACAAACAGCGCCTCGTGTTTGATAAGAAACCAAAAACTGATGAGGATTTTCTCCTGATTGGTGGTCGAGGTCTGGACCAGGTGCAGAGAGCCGGAGTTTGCACAGGTGAGTAACTGGAACTCTGGCAGCACCGGGAAAAACGACACAAGACGAGGATCCGGCGAGTTGAGGGTAAAAATGAGGAGGTAAAATACTAAAGGAGCTGGCTTAACGAGAAAACTGATGCAGGTGAGCGGAGGGGGAAGGTGGCAACCAGGAGGCCAAGAAGATACACTGGAAATACAGAAGGGAGGAAACGGGGCTGAAAATAAACTAAAGAAAACAAAAAATATCTGATAAACTAAAAGAGAAAGACATGAGGGAAAACATAAAAAAACCTAAACAGAAACAATGAACATAGAGCTAGAGTAACTAGAAGGACTAAACAAAGAAATAACCTAACTAGAATCACTAAAGAACGATGGACAAAGACTCAGACATGTAGGAATATCTGAACCAGGACGATGAAATAACTAGAAACACTGAAGATAAGGAGACGATTCTAACCCTAAAACATAACGATGAATAAGATGAATAAAACCCAGAGTCCTGACAAATTTACACAAAGTTCAGCTTTCTATGGACAATGTGATTCAGAAGCCAGCTTGTATTAGAAGGCATCAGAGTAAAGGGATCAGATTTCCCCCCAGCTTATTTTGAAAAATGTCAAAGAACGGATGGATTTTCCTTCAGATCAGCCGACCTCATGTGAACAACATGTGGAGGGAAAATGCTCCGGCTCGGAGCCGCTGCTTCCTGAAACTGGAACTGGACGATTCTTGGAACGCCGGGAACAAACTGGGAGGAGTGGATCTATTTTTACTTCACTTCTACAAAGAAGAAAATATTTTATGGTTTGTCACATGAGACATGTGAACGGCGCATGACGAGGCGGTTTCACTGCTGCTCGTCCAGAAGCTTCTTTGCTCTTCAGAATAAAAGCCAAAAGCAAGACGGAGCGTTGGGAAGCCAGAGATTTCATGTCTGCTGTGGTTTGGAGCCGTTTGTTCCGATCCGGTCAGCAGAACCCGCCCAGCGCCGACATGATCCCAGCCATCATAATCCATAATAAATTTGGGCTTTTGAATGATTTAGTTGAACTTTCTATGGTAGAATTTGTCTAATTCTGTCCTTACAAAATAAACTAATGAATCCAAACCAATATTTGGATAAATGTCAAGAAAAACACTTTGATCACAGTTTCTGCAGGAATCTACCAGCTTGTGGACTGGTTCCAGTTGGATATTTGACTGGTCCTTCCAGAGGAACTGCTAGAGTTGGGATGATGAACAGAACCGGCGCTGAAGCAACTTCCACAGATTTTCTATTGAGTTGAGGTCAGAACCTTTCCTCGGCATTGCTGCAAAGCTAACTGCTAATGCTACTCAGTCCAACTGATCGTGGCCTGGCACTTGGTCACTAGGAGAGGTTGCTGCAGCAGGAGAGGTTGCTGCAGCAGGAGAGGTTGCTGCAAACTCAGTGATATTGATCGTCTATTGTCGCAATGTGCGAATTGCTATAGTCAAGAACTCTGGTTTTCTTAGACGGAAAATATTTTTTGCTGATGTAACAATAAACCGAATTTAACAGTTTTTTATCTGGGATTTAGCAGAAATGTATTTCTCTTTTCGTTCAGCGTGGTTTTTCAGTTTTTCAGTTTTGTTCATAAACTGGAACTGTTTGTCTTCTACAGAGCTTGCAGATGAAGTTTAAATCGGCTCGATTTACATTCACCTGAATTCTTAATAAATCTTTTTACGGGATCCACGAACGCTGCGTTCAGACCAAACGCGATCTGAGCGTCAGGTCCATGTGGTCTGGTGTCTAGATCTGCGCGTGTAGAAGTCTCCCGGCACATCTCATGCTGGGCGACTGAAGCTTCGTCCAACGCAGCCGACGCTGCAGTTGGAATATCTGAAGTCCTGCAGGTGGATGAACCAGTCAGAACCGGACGTGGCCCAGAGACTTGGCTTTGTGATGCAGCGAAAACTTTGTGGATAAATCAAAAGGAATTCGCAAAAATAAAAATCGAAAGACCTGCCTGAGGGAGAGGCATGAATGATCACTTTTATTTTCGATTTTATTAATCCATTTGATTGTTTTAACCCTGTTTTCTGTGTTGTGAATTTGCCACCATTTTTATGTTTTATTGGTGTTGGAGCGAAGAGGTCAGCAGGTCACCAAACTGCAACTCATCAGAGCTCAGCTACGGTGAAACGCCTCTGAAGTTTGTGGTTCAAACACAGCAAGCTCTTACCTTCAGTGAGTAAAGCCAAGATTCTCCCTCAATAGTTCATTCTCCATCGGACAAAGACACCAGGAGAGGAAAGAAAGCAGAAGTCAACGTTGTTCCTTCGACGCACATGTGTCTACAGCAGGATGTCAAGCATCTGTTTTCTGCATGCAGCATCAGTTCGTTAACCGAAGCGTCAAGGCTACGAAGGAACAGACATGATGCTTCTGCTGGTCTCAGATTTATAGCTGAATCATCACAAACACCTCAGAAAACATCAACAGTCTTTAGGTTTGGGTGTAGGAGCAAAGCGTGACTCGTGTGGCAGCATGAGTCTTTGGCACAGCCATCACAGGTTCAAATCCCGACCCATGACTTCCTCCTCTCTCACATTTTGTTTTCTGTCTAAACGCCTCAAAGGCGGCTGGAAACGGCGACAAGTCTTTAAGCTGCACTGATGTGGACAAAGTAAGGATTCATTCCCACCAGGCCAATTCAGCCTGGTTTAACAGAACTCTGGTCCGTCTGTCTAGTCAAAGTCTGGTCTGGTTAGTGAGGTGTGAATGCTAAGCGACCTCTGACCTCTGGTCCTCCAAACCTCAGTCTGGGTTCGGTTGAAGTGAACTCTGGTTGGTTTGGATGTGAACGCCAAGCGGACCAGAGACCGCTCCAAAAGCAGGAAGTGGACTGCAGCGCAGGGCATTCTGGGTAAATCCAACCAAAGCTAACGTGCTAGCCTAGCACTAGCAGCCTTAGACTAAAGAGAAATCCTCCAACTGTCAGGATTGGGGTTTTTGCTTGTGTTTTGTTGTAGTTATCTCTGTTTATTCTTAGTGAGTCTTTGTGTTGTCCCGTCTCTGATAGGTATTTTTATTGAACCTACATAGAAGAACCACAGACAACGTATATGAGTTTTATGACCAAGCTTTTGCAAAAGGAGAATACTCAGCAAACTGCTCCTCCGAGCCGTTCGCTGAGCGTTTTAAAGACCCTCGGTTACAGCTTGTCTTTTATTATAAAGCAAAAAGAGGGAGGACAGGTAAGGAAGACAGCAGAGAGAAAATATTACTGCACACAGGCAGTTTCTAAGGTAGGGAGTATTCCGGTTGATAAGGAGGAACCTGTGGAAACATAATTTAAGGTCTGGGAAACACAGTTAACTGTTTCACATGAAGACAAACAAGCAGATGGGGCCTCCAGGTCAGTTTATGCACACAGAAGGAAGAGAACCCTTTAATAATCTATAGACTGAATGTTGATTAACTATTGATTAACATTAGACTGAATATGATCTAAAGTAATGACAAAATGATAATACCAAAAAATCTCTAACAGTCTCCTTCCCCTTAACCTGTCATTCACAGGTTGTCATTCACAATGACAGGTTAACCTGTCACGAGAGGACCCAAATTTGATTAAAAAATAAAAAAATAAAATAAAAGAAAAGAAAACAAGAAGCTAGGTGAAAACGTTCAGAGAGGACAGGTTAACCTGGGTTCCTGCGTCTGCCTCACCATGTACGCTGCACATCATGACACCAACACTAAAACCTGACGCCTCCATCTTGTTTCCATCTGGTGAAGAAGGAAGTTGCTCTCAGTGTCTTCAGAGGTTTTTGGTCGTTTCCTTCAGTGGTTCTTAGTGCAGCGCCCCCACAGGCCAGGAGGGGAACAGGTTGGTTTGACTCAGAGCAGCTGGAGATAGAGCAGATGTTCTGGGTCCAGTAGAACCGGGTCGACCGGACCATTAGGATAGAAACAGACTTAGAAAGTCAAATGTTAGTAGAAGATTTTGAAAAGCAGTTCTTGGAGGTCAA
>NW_015115884.1:0-237 GCF_001443285.1 Poecilia latipinna
AGAGAGAGAGAGAGAGAGAGAGAGAGAGAGAGAGAGAGAGAGAAGGGGTCTCACTCCCAGAGGGAACAATAGCAGACATAGAGATACCACAAGCAAATGGCAACCTCGATGAGGTCACAAGGAAAGGAGCCACAGCCAAATACCTCCAACGAATAAGGCAAGTCCTGAGAAGCCAGCTCAATGGCAAGAACAAGATCCGTGCAATAAACAGCTATGCCTTACCAGTAATCAGATACC
>NW_015115884.1:4049-46745 GCF_001443285.1 Poecilia latipinna
GACCATTAAAAACAAATATCAATGTCCATAACTATAAAATATCAATGTCCATAACTTTTCAGACCTCAAGGCAACAAAGAAACTTAATATGCCAAGCACAGAAAATGCAAAAATCAATAAATGACAAATAAGGAAAATATAAATATCTTAAACAGATTTCAAGACAATCCACTTATTTGAATGAAGTGAAGTTGGGGTTATTGTTTATGAATAGCCAATCAATGCACCTGTTTACAGTTGGCAGCAGTTTCAAAGAAGTGCAAAATTCACCCACATTTTGGGACATGATTGTCTTTATGATTCATCACCTTGTGCTGCCCATTCTAAAAAAGGTTGAAAGTCTGACTTACTTTGCGATTTAAAGCTTCAAGTTTTGCTGTTAATTACATTTAGTAGTTACAGACCTAGATATGAAATTTTCCAACTGTTAATAAATCAAACCTCAAAGATTAAAAACCTAAATAAAACACACATCTCACTGTTCTGCAAACGTGACGTGCATGCACACAAACATTCAAGAAGCAGTCTGAGCAGACGGCGGCCCAAATTATGAAGCGAATCTGCTGCTGACCCATACATAAACCAGATGTACTGCAGCTTCTGTTTTATGTAACTGATTGTAAAGTGACTCAACGTTAGCCATCAGGGAAGGAGAGATGAGGGTGCCAGGGCTGCCGGTGTTTGAGACATTACACCTGCAGGGCTGGAAAGGGAACAAATTGAAGTTACAGCACACAGGGGAATTATCACATACAGTCAGCATTGGCTGCAAAAAAACACAAAAATTTGGACTGGAAGAGAGGGGTGGAAATATGCATTGGTCAGAGGAAACTGTGACCAATGCAGAGAAATAAATACTAATAAAATTCTGTCTTTCTCCTACTTTTGTTTATTATGGAAGAGCTCAACAGACCTGCAGAGCAGAAAGCAAGTAGGGGCTTCAAACAGTATGTTCACCAACACACACACGCACACACACACACACATCCCTATACCTCCCAGGCTATTACAGTTTGACGGTGTCAAGAGAGACAGCCGATTTGAGTCTTAGAGCCAGCCGGATTGACAGCTGAGCTGAAAATAGATGTGAAGAAGCATGTGAGAAATGGAGGGCTGGAGTGGAATCTTGATATTAGAGCAGCACAGATAACTTTGTGTCCTTCTAGCAGCATGAAAAGCTCTGTCACATTTCAGGCACGAGTGTTAATCCAGCATTCTCACCTCCTGGATAAGTATGCAGCATCAGACTGCTGAGGGTAATGATGAGGCTCGCTTTGCCCCGGTATGCTACAGCTAAATTATATATACAGGAACCAACAGTGAAGTAAAAAAAAAACAACAAAAAAAACATTTCACCTTGGAGGCTGTAGTCAGAATATTATGATGCTGTTTTTCCGTGACAGAAAAGCTTGAACCGTTCAGCACTTTGTTGCAAGAATTATTACATTTATTTTTTTTTTAATATTTATGAACATCTCAGCTGCACTATAATGTTTTTTTTTTGTTTTTTTTTTCTCGGTTATTAGGATCACTGCCTCCCATCTGTGGAATAACTCGGTCTACTTTTTGCTACCTTTGATGTTGAAATATTTGTGGAATTATTTGAGGGATTGACGCCAACATTCACTATGAACTTACTCAAAAACATTTATCATTTAAACAAGACCGCAGTTCCTCAGGCTGCAAAATAGCCTTGTGAATACAAACTCTTTGGTAAGATGAAAAACATTTAATTTACCTTCAACAAACTATAGCTAACATTCTTTTACTTTGTTCAAACTTAAGAAAAGATGCACTAGAGCACAAACTAAGTGCCTAATTGGACAATTATTTTGCTATTATGTAGCTCCAAACAATAATTTGAAAAAATAAGCCCTGTGTGATTTTATTCAAGTCAGGGTGGCAATTTCCTGACACCTGTGGTCCATTTACACCCGGGCTTTAATGCACCGGAAACAAAAAAATATGATGGCCAGTTAATTTCACCCGACCTTCCACAACAGTGGCTTTTTTTCTTTGAGTGAACTTGTGCCCTTTTCACACATCACCTCTTGCATCTGGCCTCACAGGCGCCTCCGTCTATTGGTGTCATGTGTGGAATTACAGAGGCAGAATGAGAGGTTGAAAATGACCTGGAGCTGATAATCCTCTGTGTTGGCAATCAGGGTAGGTAGTCACATAATTGAGATGCCCTGTGTCGGTAATGCAGAGGACGGTGTGATATTTTGTGAATGCAGGGTTTTTTAGTGTAAATTAGAGATGCAGCGATCAGAATTATTTTTGGCAGATTTCTGATCTTTTGTTTCTACTGTGCTTTGAACCTGTCAGCACCAATTTTAGTCAAATTGTATTTCTAAGAAATCTGTGAAAAAAATATAACAGCAGCAGCAGCAGCAGCCATGTGGAGCATCTTTAATTATTTAAAATGAAAGAGAAAACCTAGAGTTGATGAGAATAAAAGTGAAAATGCTTGTTTGAACAGATAGGTTTTCAGCCATGATTTAAAAAGCTGATAAGCGAGTTCTTTGGAGTGAGTAGGGGAAATCAATTATTCCTCAGTACGAAGGAATCATATGTTGAAGCAGGTAAACTATTTGTTAGGTACATTAGACCATCATATATAAGTTGTATATTACCAGAATTGACTTGGTTTCTTTTCAGAAGATGCATTAATTCAAGTTATAGCAACATCAGTGGAGTCAACAGCTTCGATCAAGGAAATTGGCTCCTTGCTGCAAACTGCAATTTAATTTCTGCCTATTCAGCCGCAGTGTAGGGGAACCTTATGCATCTGAACAACACAGAGATGAGGCCGTCCCAAACAGCTGGCATGGCTCCCATGGCTGAGGGAGGACTGTGACATTCCTGACCCGTCAGCTGATTCCCGCGGAAACGCTCGTTTGCAAAGAATCCCAGCATAATGAGAAATTGAACCAGAACCGGTAACACACAGCTACTTTCAGTTTTCTACAGTGTTAACGCTGTGGGCAGTTCCACACAGAGCTCCAGGGTGATTTCCCTGGGTTATCTGAAGAGGCTAATAAGCTACTCGTCATCGTGTGGCAGTAAATCAGTCTGATCTCTGAACAGGCGCTACCCTCTGAGTCCTTACCGTTGGTGATGTCCTCCAGCAGCACCAAAGCCGTCTCCACTATTATGCACACCTTTGCACAGATAGTTCATGTACATGTGTGATTTTCTACACCTTGTCCAACTTAAGATTCCTCAAACCTGACCTGGTTGGAGTTCATTTGCTGATCCAAATCTGTTTAACTTTTTTTTTTTTTTGAAAAGTGTCCCAATTAGCGTGCATTTTGTGCGCAACAACACACAGTCTGTTACTCATTTAAATCTACATGTGACAAAAGTGGAGGAAATGTATTATTTAGATTCAAATTAAGTTTTCCCTTTTTTTTTTAAAGCGTGTTACATTAATGTGTGAGGCTAAGTGTGGTTCATTTTCAAACTTGACGTTTAAAAATTGAATTAAATAAAAAAAATGAACTGAAGGGATAAATTAGTACAGTTATAAAAAATTGGAAGTGTTATGTTAAAAAAATGTCTACAAGTCTAAATTTAGGTTTGCTCTACGGTTAGACATTTAGTTGGCTTCAGATGTATGCGCTTTTACTCCTCGACCCTATCCTGTGCTGAGCTTTTTCCTCACAGAAAATAAGCAAACACATGTTCTTTGTTATGTAGGGGGAAAGAAAAGTGCCATGGGTATCTGGCACTGCAAACACCAATTATTTTTATTTTTTTCCTGAGGCCTCTTTAACTGAAAGGTTACAATTAGTCCAAGCAAATAATGTCAAAAAACAGGTTCTTTTTATAAGTATTTCTTGTTGCCGTTATTATCTTGTCTAGTTAGATGTGTCTTCAATATTTCATTTAAAGTAGCTGCTCGTCTTTCTTGCTAAACTTGAATAGCAATTTGCCGTCATTGCAATCTTGACAACAAACGGCTACAAAACATACTGCATGACACAAATTATTAGAATTTTTTTTCGTCCAATGTTTGCACACTTGTACAGACAATTTCCTGAAGTCTTAGTCCATAGGGCGAGGAGGGAAAGGAGACGAGAAGAAGACACAAAGAATAAAAGGAAGGCAAAAAGAAGGGAGGAGAAAAAAGAAGCGGTGTAATATTTAGTAAATGGGATAGAGAATGTTGTGTGGAATAAGAAATGTTTACAAAAACGCATATAATTATTTTTAAACTTAATCAAATTCCATACTTTTTCTGGTTTATGTAAACGGAATAAGAGAATCAGTTGGTAACTAGCTTCCTAAAGGAGTTTTACATTTTATAAAGAACTATTTTAACCCAACTCTTAGTGACTTGAATTTAAGTACCAACCGGACACTGTCATAATGTCAGAAAGTGAGATTCAGTCGTACAATATTCACAGAGTCCCTAGTAGCAGGAATGTTGGACTTAGCCATCCTGTTGAGCTCTAATATCTAAAAGGATGACTGTTACATCACTCTTTAACTTGAAACTACTTCTACAAATCTGAAGAGGGTTTTCTGGTCTCTTCGTGTTTTTCCACAGAAATCTTTTCAGCTCTGCGCCTGATGAACAAATCAATAGAGACTAAATCTAATTGAGAAGGGAATAGATCCATCATGCCCTTCTTTCCTTGTCAGGGGTCAACAACCTTGAGAACATGAAAACCTGCCCTGAGCTGTACATGTTCGGTGCACAGGTGTGCTTGTCAGGTCGAAAGACCCTCCAAATCTCCTCAAAGGCCTCCAACAGCACGCAGCGTGTTTCTTCAAAGAGTTGGAAAAACAAGAAGCATCTCCTAACTCCTGCGAATTTGCTCATACTCACAGCCGGTGTTCACTTTGAGTGAACAAACAATCAGCGTGACAAGACGACTGGGCACATCAAACTACAGCTATAAGACGACCAATCCCCCTCCCGATCGCTCTTGTTTTCAGCTTCTCATCTCTAGCCACCGCTTCTCATCAGACAGCCAAGGTTGTCTCTCCTGTTTATTTTCAAAAGCCTCTAAATAGGACCTGAATTGCCTGGTCAGTATTTTGCATGCCTGTTTTCAATTCGCGCTCAGCGCGACATTCATTTCCTGTGTACATCTTGGTTGGCTCTCTACCTCTGAGCTAAATCCAGCTGAGAGCTTAATTGGGAGTACCAAACACGTACAATGCTTAATACATTATGCATGGCCAAACCTTCTGTTATCATTTAAATCATAAAGCTCCTTTGGAATGCCAGACAACACACAACCATCTCCTTTTCTCCTCCTCTCATCCTTTTCTGTCCCTCCTCAGGCTCTGCTTCCCTTCACTCTGCCTGTCCCTGGGCTTTAGCGGTACATCAAACTGAAGCGTGCACACGCACGCACGCGCACACGCACGCACACAAACACCATCTTGCTTACAGCAAAACGTGATTAAAAGTGACAGAAGAAGAGGTTGCAAAGCCCCCCCCAAAAAATAAAAATAAGCAGGTTGTGACGCAGCTGAACAAACACAAGCATACACATTCAGGGAACAACGCGTTGAGTCGTAAGCAAACAGAACTAGCTTAATAGGACCAATATGGGACCGAAGCTGTAAATAAGCTCATTTAAACAAGCAATTAGACACATAATCGCTCAGTCAAGCACATGCATGCACACGTCTGTTGCCTTTACTTCAGAAAGCAGGAGTAGAACCGACTTCCTGGTTCTTTAGAAAGACCTTTTTGTTAGCTTGACAACAAAGTCTGACATGAGGTGCACGTTAAAAAGCAAGTGAGAAAAGCAAAACGGGAGCAGACAAGGGAGGAGAAGAGGCAATTAAGTTGTGAATTGACCGTTCCCTAAGTCACAACAGGCCAGTCAGTGATGGAAACATAAGTAGGCCCAGGGAGCATTCTTGTTGCAATAGATTAAATGATGTGTTTATCTTCATGCTGCCGAGTTTCTCTATTGAATTTGAGGGAATTGTTGAACTCTGGCAGCCTTCGTCATCATGGTGGTGTGTCAGGTTTCAGTGGCAGCCTCACTCTTCATTCTAAATGCATTCAGTGCAGAGGCACAGTTAAAATATCCGACTGGAATAAATACCCAGGAAATGAAAACTAGCAGCTTAACAAAAGATTAAGAGAATAATTAAAAGTCCACATTACTCTTGTAACACAAGGTAATTGTTACAAGAGTAATGTAACAAATTGCTCTTGTAAGAGTCTAGTATCTTCATTTCAGGTTGTATATTATATATTACATATTGTCTTATTGCGGGGCAATTTCAAGTTAGGTGGTCTGTGAGTGTTTCTTAAAAGGATTAAGTGGTCCTCCGCCTGGAAAAGTTTGAGAAACACTGATTTGGACTCATGTAAAATCTGACTTTTGAATTGAAAATATATTTGTCAAGAAAAAAAAAAAAAACAACGTGACATTTTTAGGAAAATCTAACATTCAGAGACAACTCCAAATCTGATCAAAAAATCTAAATTTGCAAACAAATTTCACAACCTATCTACCCAGCCCACTAAAGTTTGAACTAAACAGAACTTTTACTATTAAGATGACTCGTTGATTCAGTCTTCTACTGTTTATCAGATTAGCTAAGTTTACCAAGGTAAGGTGGCATAAGAATGACCTTTTAATGGAGGTCTGGTTTTGTTTTATTTTATTTATTCATTTTTTCAATAGACTGTGGGTATTTTCGGACAGTAACGCTGAGGAATCTGTTACTGTTATCGTAAACTCCATCACTACAACACACAAATGACCACCTTAAGCAATACCAAACTAAATGTAACGGCAGACGAAGGATGGAACTAGAAACTGAACGTTCCTCTAAGTGTTATATAATGCTGGAGCTCCTTCACACTAGCAGCATGGCTCTCATCAAACCTTTAGATTACTTTCCCATTAGGCTAGACTTGCTTCCCTCTTCAGGAGCTCCACTTTTCTCCTCTACAGCTATACATCATCTCTAAAAATGAGCAGAGGGAGGGAGAGCAGAAAGTAAGACACTATGCCACACTGCTCTGAAAGCTGTGAAAGCTTTTGCTGCCAAACAAGAGAAATAAAGGAGAACACTGCATTTTTCTGCATTAAGAATCCACTCCAATTCTCATTACTTGCTCTACTACCTCTTTGTCTCCCTTTAGGAAACATCATGTCATAATCCCACTCCTCTCTTCCCTTCCTAAGTTCTTGAGCACCTACTGCGTTGTCCCCTTCCATGGCACAGCAAAGCTATTTACCCGTTACACAGCACCGTCACAGGTAATGTAAACCCGACGCGAAATTTACACACACGCCAAGCCACTTTTCTGAATTCTAATTAAAAAATAATCTTCATAAAAATGTTATTTAATCATAATCTGAGGAATATATCAGTACTCTACAAATTAATGGTGAGGAACATTGTAACTGCTGACATCAGACACTGAACAGAGGCAGGAAAAAAATGTGCTTGAAGATAAAGGCTGCCAATCACTCCTAGCTGCATGCGGTTTTCGTGCAGTTGGGGACAAGTGCTGTGTTGATAAATCCATTGTGCTCTGCAGCCAGACACAACTTCAGGCTTGTTAATGTCATAATAAATTATGACTGACATTTAGGAAACCTTTCATGTTGTGATTCTGACTGGTATGATGAAGTGAAGCAAATTTTTGCAAAAGAGCAATCCTTAATGAAAACACTTGAACTAATGGAAAGGTAAAAATGGTCAATTGACAGTTAAGCGTCTTTTGCTGTATTTCTAACTGACCAGACTCAGCCAAAAATCAATCACGTCTGATCCTGAGATACTGATCTGCTAATGGCTGCTGCACAGTGGCCGTTGACAAGCTGGGGCTATTTGTAGATCTGATAAAACACCCCAGAGTAGTGTCCTCCCCTGTGAGCTTGAATTACAGCAAAATAAAAATGGAAAAAAAGGGGCAAGTAAGCAAGTCAGATAAGAATATAAAATACAAGGAAAATCATAAACAGATTTTTATCATCGTCACATTATTTATCTCACAAATGTTTTTGATAGTTAAATAATTAGCAGTAAGGCTACGAGCAAGCCAGAGCCATTTGATTTAGTTAAGTCTAATTATGTAGCACCAATTTACAACCACTGCCATATAAAGATATTTTACAAGACAAACAATTCTCATCAATCTCCAGTTATACAGTATACAATTTTGTCAAATTCAAATCAATCCATTTATACTTCTCCATTCAGATACAGTTACTCAATTTAATCCAAATTATAATAAAAACGTAAAAGGTTATGTTTTTGAATAACCCCAGCTAATTAAAGCCACTGGATTAAAAAAGACACACTAAGCGGGGAGATCTTCCTATGGAAAGGAAAAAATAAAAGTGAGAGATGGTAAAATACAATTTGAAGAACGGTTGAATGAAGAGCTGACGGACAAAAAAAGGAGAGTGGAAAAGTGGGCCGTGCATCCTCCAGGATGTATTGCCCCTGGTTCATGGGTCTAAATAGCAGACCACTAGAAATCTGCTATTTAAACTAAGGCATAGGCAGAGAGAGGAAGAGGACGTTCACATCATCACTTCCATCAATCATAATGGGCAACATGAGCCCTGACGCAAACTCAGCAAGAGGATACAGAATGTAGTATAATGTGTTTTACGGAGACATGGCTACAGGATTATATCCCCTACTCTAACATCTTTCTGTCAGGCTTTCTGACTACATGAGCAAAAAGAAATTTAAAGAGTAGCAGGAAAAGGAAAGGAGGTGGATTAGCATTGCTTGTGAGCATCGGATGTTATCATCCAGGACATGTTACTCTGCAGTCCAGTCATTGAACTCTTGGCAGTAAGTTTCCATTCATATCATTTACCAAGAGTTTCCACCAGTATTGTTTTGGAAACCTCAGCTGTTCCCCACAACGGATGTGAAGTCTACAGTTACATTGTTGCTGAGAAAAGCAGCGTGATCTCAGTTGGAGAGTTCTTCAAATTCACTATAAGACAGACTGCAACAGGAGATCCTTCTTGCCCATAGTAATCACCATCTACAACAACACTTTGAAGAACCTTGAATAATATGAGTTAGAGCAACACTGAATTTCCTTTTGGAATAAAAGCATTTCTGAATTAAATTTGAACCAAAACCTGCAGTAAGTCAGTGTATCCTAAACTCAGGGTCAGTCCAGGTGCCAAAAAATAAATAAAAATGTTTGGTTCTGCAACTATTGCTTTATCACTTGGAGTTCCACCTTTCTACCATTTTCTTCAGCAAATTAAGAATAACCAAGCTTGGCATACTTTTACCGAACTACTTCTTTTGCCATAAGCACATTTATCCAAATGAAAAATTTGCTGTTTCCTACACTCTCTTTCAGCCAGGAAAACCTGTGTAATTACATCCTAGGCAATGAGCAACCTGGCACCAAACTAGGTAAATAAATCTGCCTGATACATTCAGATTTGCTCTTACCCTTCATTTATGATACTTTTTAAATCTTTATTTACAAAGGAGAAATATTTTTTTCTACAATGTATAGAAAATACTGGAATAAACACATGCAACGATGGCAGAAAGCAATACTTTCCTCACAGATTGGTTCTGATTTTGCGTTTATGTCACACGTTTCAGATCATTAAAAATGATCAGACAAAGATAACCTGTATACATATATAATGTAGTTTTGAACTGATTACTTCATTTAATAAAAAAGGAAGAACGCTTATCAAACACATCCAGTTAGTTTTGGAGAGCGTTTTTTCCCCCCGCCTCCATTTCAACCAAACCTAGCATTTGAAAACTGCTTTTTCAATTAAATCAAATGATTTGAAACATTTAAGTGTGACATAATAGCATAAACAAAAATTATGTAGGCACACACACTTTTTCATAGTACAGTGTGCTGCAAGTCAGAGACAAACACCACTGTGTCCATGATAATCAGGCACTCACTGATTATCATGCGAGTGCCCGTTGCCTTATTCTCACTCCCACTTTAAAACCGGATTTTTTTTCTAAACTCGTTTCTCTCATACTAAACGAGTTCCCTCAGTTATTGTCTTATGTCACTGTGGGGTAAAAGCAGGTCTAACGAAATAGGAGCTTGATCTTTTCATTTAATACAGGCTTAGTCAGTTAATTTTGAGGCTTTCTCTTATCTGATGTAGGAATAAAGCGAGGGTCCACAGAGTCTAAGAGGCCTTCTTTATGACAACTGCTTATCTGATTGGAGGAACCGTGGAGAGCACGTTCTTAAAAGATTACATCCTTATCCGAGCATGGATTCTCAAAATGTAAAACATAGGCAAATGGAAGAAGACTGCTTTATATAAATGTTAGACTAATCTTTTTGGAATGTATCCCAAGGATGCTTTAACAAAAAAACAAAGAACAGAAAGGCTATGTTTTTGACTCCTCAGGTTGAGGTCTGAAAATATTTGTACTGTCTGCTTATTAGTCAGAGTTGTGTGCTTGTAAAAAGTGAAACTGAACTGGATGTGAGGCCGCTGTTGATGGGGGCGGGGGAAGCCCAAACATTGATCCAGCTGCAAAATTCTGCCCATCTGGAATCTTACAACAACTTTATTTCTGCAAGAAATAATCAATATTTTATTTTGCTGATGCACAACTGTGGTGTATGAAGACTGTCCAGAAGGCTCAGCCTTCAAATAAAGAAAAAAACAGCATGCATCTTGGAATTACAAGGACTGTGCTTTCAAAGTGAACCTCTCAGTATCTATTCCATGATTTCTGGACTGTAAGCCACTATGCCTTTTTCACTTGCTTTTGGCACTGCAATATGACTTTTTACCAATGGGTTTTGAAATGCTGATGAAGAGGACAGCACAAGCTCAAAAGCAGATTTGTCTCAGACACAGAGGAAGTGTGTGTGAGGCTATTCAGTTCTGAGATTGAAAAAGACAACTTTAATGTTTATAGTGCACAGGAGGAAGATTAATTTAATGATCGATGATTTTTCCTGGAAGTTTTTTTTTTTTTCTTTTTGGTGCAACAATAAATTAAACAAATCTGACAAAATGCTTTCCAAGTGGCTATAATTAGCCAGGATTTTATAATAGTGCCCAATATGTGGTTTAAATTGACCAAATCATTGCAAAATGACTATGTGTGGACCAACCAACTTTTTTCATCAAGGTGCAAAACATGTTTTCAAAAAAGAACCAGTCAAGCATAAACCGAAATTATATTAAGGTCATAATATAATTCTCATTATCTAACTGTAGAGAACCTTTGGATTCTTTTTCAAAAGAATATAATTGTTGTACTAAAAACTAATTGACTAAAATTGGGATTTTTTTTTTGTCAGTTTCAGTCTCCGTTTCAACACAGCATGTGAAAATTTTCTGCATTTTTATAAGGCTACAAACCAAAAACATCTGGGCTCTGACAGATGGTTGAGGGAACCAAAAAAATCTGAAACACCATCTTGGGTTTAGTGAAGCTGTAAAATAGTGCCATTTTCAAAGTGCATAATTAATTGAATACTTATCAAAAATGCATTCAAAACTACTCTCTATGCAGCGCAGACAGCTTAGTCTGAACTTGAACACGAGACACTGCAGATTTATTTATTTATTTTTACAGCGACACTTACTGCGCTCATGCCGTTGATCTGATCCAGAGTCAGCTGCAGCAGCTGCTCGTCGCCGCTCTCGGCCATTAGCTTCAGTGCGGGCTGCTGGAGGATCGGCTGGCTTTGGAGCAGCAGGTGTGCTATTTGTCGGATGCACTGACGGAGGAGAGAAAGAGGACGGATGAATGGGCAGAAAGAGAGGGTGATGTGCGAGATGAGTTTGGTAAGACAACAGCATAAAAGCGAGGAAAAGAGGACAAAAGACAGGGGAGAAAAGAGGAGAAACAGTGAAGGTTAATCAGTGGTGCTTATACTGTACAGCGATAAAGGTTTACACGCAAACAGATGTGTGCTGCAGACACTGGCTCCTTGTTGCAGTCCCATCCTGTAATCTATGGATAACACAATGCAATCTGACTCCCTCATGCTTCGGCAGTTTCATTTCAGCAAATTCAAATTAAAGCTGTTCAGAACAGAGTAAAAGGCCTCCATCTGCACCTCCCAACCCTCCTTCCCACGGTAACATCAGACAGCCAGGCTGACACTAGCCTATTCACACTGAATAGCATTAGCGCTAAACTAATATCACAGTCAGCTGGCCTTAGACATACAGAATAACCGGCTGAATGATTGGCTTGATACTTGCATAGTGCTCAGCAGAGCACGAATAGCATTCGGGAACGTTGGATGTCAAGGGCTTCTGGTGAATATATGCTTTGCAAAAACCACAACGCTGATGCTAACACGTTGCTCGTCTAATAGCATTAGGCTCCTGTATTAAGATGCGGGCTAAAAATGCAGGTGTTGCAGCATAGTTTGCCTGAATTTAAACAATCTTAAGGCAACCCTGAGATAAAAAAAAAGACAATGAAAATGTGCTGAAGCCACACACTTCACTAAGTTGCAGGGGTGACAAGCATTTCAAGAGATCAGGTCCTGGATTTATAATTTTACAGAACAAAATAAAAAAAAAAGAAAACATTATGTAATGATTTATCTCGGAGAGTCGAAAATTATATATTTTATGTTATTGTACAACCCTTGAACGTTTCCACAGTTCTTCATGTTACATCCACAAATTTTAATCTGTTTTAATGGGATTTTATGCGAAAGACCAGATCAAAAGATGTGCATAATTGTAAACTGAAATGGTGTGATAACTCTGGAGGAGCTACAGAAATCCACAGCTTATCTGGAAGTATACTGTTCCTTTCACTTTATAATTATGCACTACTTTATGTTCATATGACATATAGAATCCCACTAAAACACATAGAAACTTGGCATTGCAAAATTAATATGAAAAAAAAAACTGATTATTTCTTCAAGGTCTTATAAAAGCAGTGGTCTCAACACGGGTGTACATGACAATACAGCGCATTTCCATATTTCTTTGCTGCAGGAAATCATGCAACATTGTTATGCCATTTCCTTCAACATTATCCACTGCTACTGTCAAGTCTGGGCAACTATAGGAAAATAGAAACCATAAACAAACAACAACAAAAAATAGTGCATCAGTTTGGCCTGTTACCTGCACAGGGAGCTTGTGTTTGGTCTTGTAAAGAGACCTCACCATGGAGACCAACTCCTGACCCAAGTCTAATGTGCCCTCTGAGGCCTGGCAGCGGGTCAGCAGAGCTGAGGTCAGCATCACCCAGGGGTTACGCTCTGACTGGGCCCTGCAGACAAAAAGAAGATGAATGTATTGTGTGCAGTATTATACCCACAAGCTTGTGTTTTCTATAAACAATATTGCGATAATTTAAAAGCTTGATTAAAAAGGCAGGTATAGAAATGAAGAAAAAGCATATTTCGCTGCAGCTCAAATAGCTTTATTAAAATGCCAGCCCTAACAGGACACAACTAAAAAAAAAAAAAAAACATTTTCAAAAAGCCCATTACAGGAGAACGTAGCTTTTGAATTTTCTTCTTAGAAAAGAACAGGGAAAAACAGACTTGCGTGTACCTCATTTGAATCAAAAATAATAATAATAATAATAATAATAATAAAAAAAAGAACAGGGCATCTTTTTTTAACAATCAAAAATGCATAAATACAATTTTAAGATTTTTTTTGTTAATTACGTTTCTAAAACCTAAGTACTATGTACAATCCCCAGCAGTGATCCAGCGTATTTGACTACACTGTATGAAATATTGAGTTTTGTGAAAAAAGTATGTAGATGACTTTTCATTTTGCTGCATTTTCTGTAAAGATGCTGCTTGATGTTATTGTGTTTTTAACCTTAGGGCTATCATATATTGTGTTGTAAAGCTAACACAATATCTCACTACCTCAAACCAGTGAACTGCTACAGTATTCATTCTTTTCTTTGCAGTCCTATGACATCAGATGATAATCCTGTTAGACAAAGACCGGATTAAAGCAGATGACTACAGTTTGCGCACCATATGGCATACGTTATGCATAATGAAAAAAAAAAAATGAAGAAAAGCAGCATAAAAAATACAAGGCAGGCATGAAAGCAGCTAGAATGATCAGGAGGTTTGTAAATAAACTAATGAATTCTGGCCATGACATTATGAAGACAATGTTTGACTAAACCCTCCACCCCCTGCGGTAAATATTAAACACCTACACTCAGCATCATCCTTCTCCTGTGTGTTTACACACCAGAGGACAGCTGCCAACACTGACAGGGATCACTATGTTGACATGCTCTTATGAGCTTCTTACAACCTTCAACAATGCCTCCACAGTAACAGATTAGCTCCTACCAAGGCCAGCAGATCCTTGCCCAACACAAACTTCAGTCAGACGAGGGAAAAAAAACCCCCAAAAAAACACCATAAGACCCGTAGTCAATTTTCAGAGACAGGTATTTAAATTCTGATGACATGATGTCAGATGAAAGTCATATAAAGAAAATTTTGCTGAGCCAATCAAATGTTGGCGAGTGTAGTTGGATAATACAAAACAAAAGTCTTGTTGCATCTAAATCAAGCCACAGAAAGAGAATTACAAAAAATAAATAAAAATTAAGTGGTGCTGAGGCCTTTAAATATTTATGTGAGAACCCGAGTTTCTCGCCCTGAGCAGCTGTTTCACCTCTGCATGAGGCGGCCATGGGAACAAACAGAGTCCACTCATGGCGCTGCCACACAACACTCTGAGCTTTAAAATAACAGACAGGAGAAGGATGCTGCAGCATGACACTGCGAGTGTCTGTGCTCTCGCCAAATCTGTCACAAGGCGCAATGCGAGTCACAGCCAGCCTCAATCCATGTTTTGAATCATGACTCAAAGATTGTGGACAAACCAAAGGATAAGCTCCGCTCTTAATTCGGCATCCAAACAACACCCTTCTGTAGTCGCACTGAAGAAAGTCCTGACTCTAACCACACAAACACACACACACGTACCGTGTTTCATTCAGTGTGAAAGCATCACTGGTTTTTAAACGAATTCTTAAACACGCAATCAGCTTGATGTTTTATTTAAATCTGACAGGGCAGCGACAAAACTGGGGTTAGAAGAAGCGATCGTGACAGCCTCAGCAGTCTGACGGTTATAATGCGCTAAAAGTCAGAGGCGTTCCAGTCAAAGGCAGAGTGCAGCTGTGTTGTCTAAACCTAATCCCAGCTCTCCAACTTCTTTTGTACAAAGCTCAGCACAGAAGCTGGAGTCAGGCAGAACAATTTGTCTCCATTCTTGAGTGCTAGGAGGAATTGATTCTCCATCTAATGGGCTATTTCCACAGTATGAGCTTTTAAAGTGACCCTATTACCCTTTCAGGAAATCAGGGGGTTCACCTGCAGCTCCGGTGAAGGAATTACAGCGTATATGGGCCTCCACTGTCAAAACCTTATGGCCCCATCCACAGGAGCTTCTGCCGCCTTTATCAACTGGAGTGTACTAGAGACGGGACTTGTGGTGCTGAAAGCTGCAGGCTGGTCATAAAAAGTTATTAAGACATGTACAGATTCATCCCTGCAGCGCTCTGTAACGTAAATATTAAATTTCCAAATGTAAAAAAAAAAAAACCCTCCAAAAACAAAAGCATGTTACAATGAACCAGATGTCGAACCATTGGCTTTGACGGTTAATCAGTTTATCAGGGATCAGCTGGTTGGAATCGAGAGATCCCACCTTTTTCAAATCCTTGAACACACCATATGTAAACATCGTCAGGTTACACTGACATCACTTTTATAAATAATAAAAAAAAGTACACAAGGCATAAGAAGCTACTGAAAAGAAAAACGAGATGTATGTTATTGTTTCAGGCATCTACAACAAAGACTGAAGATAACAACAAGTTGAACTTACACAGCAAAGTTGCTCTGAATGTCAGAATAAGGCTGGATTTAGAAATGTTGGCAGACTTTCAGAAATCTCAGTTCAAGTGTGAGTGTAATAACTCTACAGATCATAATACCCACAGTGACTGCTGACAGGTTCATATTTTTGATCTTCAAGTAAATGCACAGACACACAACATGTGGAAATGTCTAACTTAAACTGCAGATCGAAGCCTTTCGAGCGACGCTCCACGCTGAAGTCTTAACTATGCGTTGTCCCTGCGTTCGTTAGAACACCACCCCGCTGTTAATCGAGGACAACAGAGCGGGAGACAAGCAATCTCATCATCAGGGATTTGTCAATATTAGAGGCAACTTTTGCTAAGGCTCAGATAGTCTCTGTTTTTCAACTTCATGTTCCCAGTGTGTCTGTGGGTGATTAAAGACACAAATTACAGAACCGACTCAGTGAAAGGAAAACGAATTGAATAAAAGAAACCCATTAAAAATTGTCAATGTGTGCCTTTGCTTTATAATCTTTAAACGGAATCGTGTAAAACACTAACACACCTGATGGCTTATGTACTCTAAATATGCATCTAAAAACTATTTTTGCCTTACTTCTCCAAGTTTCACAAAAACTTGGTGCCATTTCTAAAAAAGGCAAATGCAGTCTACAACATCTATTGAGAAACAATAATAATAATAATAATAAAAAACTAAAAACCTGATGAAGGTTTGTTATCCTCCCCATTGATGCTTTTTTTTCTGAGTGACAAAGTGTAAACAATTACTTCTTTAGAACTGTTTCAGTTTTTATTGCAAAATTATATACGTTGCCTATGTTGCCTATTATTTGTCAAAATATTGCCGCTAGTAGACAACAGTTCTTTTTTTTTTTCTGTGCTGCAGTCACCCATAGCGCCTGTACAGCTCTATAAGAATGCATGTCAATCACAACTCAAAACGTCAGTTCTCATCTATCACTCAGCTTATTGTAAATAGTTTTTAAACTTAAAAAAAAAACAGTAGGGAAAATGGCCTGGAAACACAAAAATGTCTACAATTTAAAAGTCAAAGTAAGTCCCTCTAAGGATAAATATAGCAAGCTTTAGGTAAGTAGAACAACAAACACTGCATATAAAGCCATTTCTAAACATCTCGAAATGAAAAATTTTAACCTGTATGAAAAATACACTACCCTTTTTTTTTCTTTGTTTGCCTGGCCTGAAAAGAAACTCTTCTGGCTGAAACTTTATTCAAACATTTTGTGGCAGAGTGAAGCTGTGCCCAGAAATGGCCCAATGTGATAAAGTGCTATATCAAAACCCTAGCCAGAGAACATGCTGCCTCTGCCAGATGGTCTTCGTCCCTCTGTGCATCCTCCCCAGATAAACATCTTACATTTACTGGAAAATGAGATTTATCAGATCAGGTTGGCTTCCTCTATTGTTTTGGGTAGTATTTTTGGCCACATTTGCAGATTAACTTTAATAAGACACAGTTTAAAACCCCTTGAGCAGTGCTGTTATAACAAAGGAATAACATTACTTCATCTTTCAATGTTTTAAAGGTCATGGACACTTTCTCACCAAAGTCACAACGTCTGATGTGGTAATGGTTTCTGAAAACCAAACATTCACTTTTAAGATCCGGGCACACTTTTATTTACTTTTACTTTTATTTGTTGATGCCATTGTGCAGAAGACCATCAGTGAGCTGCAGATGCTACAAAAGAAAACTTACACTTCATCTTTCATCATGGGTGGCCATGCTTGCAAGAGAAGCATGAGCAACTGAAAGTCCTCCCACTTCTGCGCTCCATCCAACATCTCCTGGAAAAGGGCATACCGTTTGTCTTCATCCTCCACATCCTCTACCTGGACCTGGAGGCGAAAAAGGGGAAGGTGAGGAGAGAAAAACACCCTGAGAGCCAAACCAGGTGTACAGATTTAGGATTTTACACATACGATTCAATAATACAGGTACTGTTTGAGCTTTTGAGATGTTGATCTGCTGCTCCAGGTTGTAAAAAAAAAAAAAAAACTGTCTTGTTGCTTTGCACCATAACCACTGTCCAAAAGCAAAAACAAGAATCGGAAATCAGCTGCCCACAATCCAAAATGAGGAGGAAAAATACCCCAAAAAGTAACGTTTTCACTGGAAAGATGGAGAAGAATTGTTTTAAACGAATAAAAACAAATATGACAAAGCTACTCGACCAAGTAGCCAACGTGGGCCACACAACTCTAGAAACAAACACTGACTTAGAAATGCCATTTTATTAATTTTTGCATCAGAAGTTGTTCTCAGGGTTTCTGAATTATGCTTCTGTAAACCAGAATGTGGTATTCACCAATAATGACAAGCATAATAATAATCGAGTTAAAACTTTATCTCAGATCACTTCTGAATGCGTTACTGACTAAATAGAGAACTCCTGCAACCTGGATTGCAACCAGCAACTCACAAAATTTGCAAATTTGCTCCCATTTTGCTGGACTTGATGTTCAGGTTCACTTCCTAGTGCATTTATTGCATACTGCTTCGTGAATTGTGCAATAGTTTTATATCTGGAGAGAAAATTTTTTCTTTTTTTAAATGATTTATGCTTCCATATTTGTTGTGCTTCTCTTTTTAATAGTAAAAAAAAAAATCTTTGCAAAACTAACTGGCTGCACAACAGATCTATATCTTGTGTTGGAGTCATTTTCCTCATAAAGTTGGGCAGGGGAATAAACGAGCAGAGCTTAAACTTGAGACCCTTCAAAAATGGAGGTCAGACGAGAAACAGAAGCAGAATTTTAATTACCTGCAAAAAGCCCTAATCTGAGGCTATCAAATCCATCAGTGAATGTCATCTGCAAACCAGAGCGTGTTAATCAGTATTTCTGCTTTATGAACACTGTACGTCTTCTTATCGCAGAAGCATTTTATAACTTTTACCGCCATGCTTATTCCTTATCTTTGAAAGTTTAAGGACATGGATAACATTAGGATTACTTTTTAGAACATTAAGTTATAAGTTCTTTGCAACAGTAGTTTTCGTTGCAACTAAAGATGCATTAAACTATCAATGGCTACATTATTTTGCATGGACAAAGATGAACACAACATTCTTATAAAAGTTCACACACACCAGATCTGACCTTCTGTCAACTGATAATTGATTCACTCCCATTTACCACAGAGATATGAGGCTTATATCCTCTTAATAAGTGAGGACTGCAATTACCTGTGCCTGGTGATTAAATTCAACAGTTTTTTGCGGTGCACAATGAACATGGTGCAGCAGGGCAACAAGAACAAGGGATGTGGGGCAGGAATGGGCAGCTAATATTATAATTACACATGAAGTGGAAATTAGATCTTCCCAAACGTGTATTTTTAATCAATCAGCACCAAACCACCACATACATGTATTCTAGTCATTATGAACTAATTTTTATTCTACACTCAAATCTATGCAATGACCAATGTTGTTTTGTTTTATATATTATCATTTTTAGGCAGCAATGAAATATCCAAGTCTTTAAAAGGGCCTACAAGCTTGCCACATTTTGGTATTCAGTTTGCAATTTTCTAACCAACTCAGGTCAGTTTCTGAAAAATTTAATTGTTGATGTTCCAGGTTAATCTATATTCTGTCCATCCTGGCTACTTCCTCTGCCACCAGTAGCCAAAAACTATTCCCATAAAATAGCATTTCTATATTGTCATGTTTGCCTACAGGGAACGTATTATGATTGTATGGTTTGGGTTTCATTATGCTACACTTGAGAATAGTGTCTGGATCTAACTTTTTATACTTCAAAAATAATATAGAAGCCTTATGGCAAAATACATCTATAGAGCTTTGCACTGTTGGTTATATTTTTTTTACAAGGTTATTTTATGCCTACACTAAAATTGCGCTTTGATTTGCCAGTTGAACCAAGAACTATAACTTTCAATTTATCAGTCTACAAGTGTAACTAGACCTGGATATTTGGTGCTTCCAAAAACTTTGTTGAATTTTGGAGCGCAACAATATTTGTCTCCATAACCTTTTAAGATTATGTCTCAAGATGAATCGGCTTTTATTGATGAATTTGCAGAATTATTTTTCCCAACCAGTATTATTTTTGTTTGACGAGTCACAAATATTGACTTCTCAACATGATTCCTCCTCTCTATGGCTGCTGCAAAGTATGACTTAAGAACTATTTTTCACACAGAAGACATTGTTAAGCTTTTGCATCAACTGTATTGGGAAACCTTACTGTGGCATGGCTTAACAACAGGAAACTCAGTGGACTCTAAAATTCATTTGGCTGGATTGGTGATGACTTGAAATCAGATGGAAATACTACAAATAGGAACTTCTTTTCCTTTTATGACTTAACATGATGTTTGGGACTTGGTTTGAGGTATTGCGTTGCATTATGGAGTTTTTAGGCATTATTGTGTTGCATCTTTTTCAATATTGTGATAGTGCTCTACTTTAAGTTAGCTACAGTATCTTGAAAGACCTTTCTTACACCATCAGTCATTATTTTTGGAAGAGAATTCTTTAGAACATTCAGATCAGTAAGGTTTGTATGAATTTGTTTATACAGCTTTCATAGCGTCTGCGTTTTAATCAGGCTGAGGTCTGGATGTTTATCAGACTACTGAAGTTTCAGTATTTTCTATTTCACACCGTCTTCATCTTGCTTTAAAACTGGCATAGGGAGTTTGTTCCTTTATTCTTTGCATAGTGCTCTGTAAATAGTTTAAACAATTTGTTCTTGTTTCTCAAAAAATCCTATGGTTGCTGTTGCTAACATATTGTGATACCAAATACTTTAAAAAATAAATAAAAAAAAAAAAAAAAAGAACAAAAAATATGCTTGCTCAGACAGGGAAACAACATTACATTTTAAACTAACAAACTTCAGCTAGACTGAAGGTTAAACAGAGCATGGAGACAGACATGAAAGGAAAGTTGAATGAAAAGGATGAAACCCATTTTATTTACTGTGCTGACCCTGAAAACAGTGCTTGTAAATTAAATCTACTACTTCACGCTTTTCCACCATGACTACAGTTAACCCTGCTTTCAGCAGAAGGATGAAAAGGAATAAGGAGAGCCAAAGGTGGGCAGAAAAATGCCTTAAGTGCACAGAAAATGGCTGAAATAAAAAAAACAGCTACCAGTAGCCACTTCATTGATCTTTGGCATCTTTTTTTTTTTTTTTTTTTAGTCAAAAAAAAAGTAAAAAAAAAAGAAACTAGACACAGGAGCTGGAGTGTTAAATATGATTACTGTAAGAATGGTTGATTCTCAAAAGCGGGGGCACAGACCTTTAACACAGTCTCTTCGTGCATGTGGGAAAAAAAATCAATTGGCCTAGTTTGTTTATTATTACATACGAAGACAAAGAAGTTAATGTGTTTGCGCAGATGTGGAGGAAGAGATACACAAGAATTACATGTTTTTTAAAGTAATTTTAGTGTTCTCATGGGTAAGTGTGAGATAGATGGGAGTATAGACAGAAGGTGAGATCTCAGTAGTGCACACAAACACATCTAACCTGATATTATATTCATTTAACATTTAACAAGGCCATACGAAACAACATTTTCATTATTATCCAATTGCGTGAAGTCCGATAGATTACAGATTAATACACTTCCACATTGCTTCAATTCTTTTAACCTGGCAGGATATTATAAGTTTATTTTGAGGAAATGCACACAACCACCAAAGCATAACGAGGATAATTAATGTAGGCAAACAGCTTTACACAGACTTGGAAAGAATCAAGTGAATGCAAGAACTTTAATAAAACGCAGAGAAATAATTTCCCCCAAATCTCAGTGTTTTCTTGAAAAGCAGGCTCTCTCAGGACGAATACTGAAACTTCAATGAGCTCAGCTAAGCTCTTTTAAATATGAACAGCTTTCATGTATATGTGACACATGAAGGTAAAATTGTAGATAATTCTTGACACACACTAGGGGAATGAATACCAACAATAGTCTGTGTCTGGATGGGTAAGCATCATAAGCAAGAACCTGCTTTGAAAGCTTAAACAGATGTGAGGCACATATTTATGATCTATGGGGACAGTTCTTTGTAAATAATCTATTTATTTACTTTTAAATCCTGCTGTCACTGATGGTTTTCCATTGTATTCAGAAGAGGCAAAGCTAAAGTAGCTGGAAATTGGCTGTGAGACAGGAATTTGTATTCCCTTAATCGGTGCCAAATTTGCAGGGCATAAGCTCATTAAAATATACTAAAAGTAAAAGCTTAATGTTAAAGTTGATGTATAATGTAAATTTTCGACTGACATGTTTAAAATTTTAAGACTGGTTAATTAAACTCTTACCAATTTGGTTTTTGCTCAGTTTTTTTTTTTTATTTCTAGCATCTGTCCTGTCATGGAAACTGTTGCTTTTCTAATAGATACTGGTAAATGTCAGAACACAAAATTGATTCATTTAAGCCTGTAACATGCAACAATCAAATCAATTCAACAAGACTAAACTAAACAAAGCAATGGGATAATTTTATATGTCTTATTGAAAAGCCATGAGTTAATATTAAGGTACATTCTACTGTGAGAATCTCACAGTGACACAAACCTTTGGTCTGACAGTTTCTCGAGCTTTTCCACCATCCCTCCTCAGGTGTTTTAAGGTCATCTACTAAAGCAGAAAAAGGAAGTCTGTTCTGCATGAATGCTGTCTAGAGTGGCTGAAAGCCTTCTCTGACTGTACTAAATTTGGAGTGCTTCCCTTTAAATTAACCTATGATGGTTTACAGCAACTGCCAAGGACTGAATCAGTCTGGACCAAAATGCAAAAAAAAAAAAAGCTTTAGTTTGCGTGGATTAATGTTTGGGAGCACTGCTTTAGTGGAAACGCCACTGATTCTGACAATCTATATAAACAGTAGAGGCGTCGCAATTAATAAAATATCTAGTGGCATATGTGAAAAAATAATAATCTGACAGTTATATATAGCAATGTAAGCAAACATTTCTACATCAATAAGATGAGGCATTTTACCTTCTGCAACTCCCACATATTTTCTGCAATTCATCAAGCTGTGACTTCTGTCTGTGTCTTTTATTACCTACGCACCTAGAGCACATTTCAGAAGCCTAAACAGAGTTTAGAAAGGCCTAATAAAATATTTAAAGCTATTATGTAAATTTATGAGGGGGAGCCAACTTCAGAAGAAGGTCAGGAAGCAGGAGATGCATTCCACAGCAATTTTCAGTGCAGACACTTTCCCACAGAGACCGAAAGACCAGCAGGAAAAAAAAAACAAACAAACAAAAAAAACATCACACGCCATGTGTTCTTTCTGGTCATCTTTCATGACCCAAACATTAATAAGAAAAATACTTCAGTACCTGTTTATTGCAGTCAAACGTAAATGAGAAATATGGTTTTCACTGCAGGAAGCTTTTCAGGAACCTACGTAGGTTTCTGAGATAGTCCCCACTCCCTCTTAAGCTCCACTGACACATATACACCAATATTTATTGCCCTCTTGGATCAGTTACCCAGGACAGCTGACTGGGCTGGAGACAGAACAGTGATGCAGTCCACAAGAAGTGACTGGGCAGACTGTATTTATCGAGAAAGCTTAGGACCGTCAGTGTGCAACAGTGCAAAAAGATGTTCAATTCAGTTTATCTATATAGCGTCGATTCACAACAAATGTCATTTCAAGGCACCTTAAAAAAAAAAATTAAATTCATTCAGATGTTGCATGAATAAATATTCTAAAATGCTAGTGAGAAAAAGCTGTAAATAGCAAAAACCTTGTGATTTAACATTTATAGCAGATACAACAGAGGTTTATCTCCTATTCGCATGGCAGGAACAAGGTTGAAGCAGGAAGTCATTTATATCTATTTAGGCTCATTTATCTCTATTTACGCCCATCACATCAACAAAGTAGGCTAATGTGGTGCTGCTAAAATCAAACTCAAGTCAAAGATGCACTTTTCTTTCTGAATTCTTATAAGCTTGTAGTGAAACAGAAGTGAACCTTTGCCCCTGTCAACAAAACTGCCTGATAATGTTCTCAGCAACTTGGCAATTATCCCAGTCCTTGACCTGAGTGGCAGAGGAACTAAAGGGAAGGGAGAGAGAGGAGAGAACACGCTTGTCAGTGTATCGGACTGGGAGCGGCAGTGGAGCCGGAGGACATAGACATCTCTGCGTCTGGCCTTTACTGAGTGGGCTCTGAGTGAGCTCATCAATATTCATTGACCTGCGCCGGCTAATGTCCCCAGCGACGGGCAGAATAAAGTTGCAGAGGTCACACTCTTCACAAGGGGAGAGGGAGGGCGAAAATTAGCGAAGCTGGAAGGAAGTGACGGGGATGAGAGACTTCAGTTTTTCAGACAAAAACGAACGCAAAGAAAAGCAAACGCCAAAGATGGCATTACCCCGAGGGCGAGAGGGAGGCAGAGGGTTTATTACGATTTGAAAGTGAAACACATAAAACATGCAGAGAAAGCATAAGTACAAAGATAAAGACACGTGCACCTGTGGGGAAAAACAAACACAGAGACACTCCAATGTAAGCAGGGTAAGACATGACAGGATAAGTGCAATGACAAACAAATACAGCTTCCTATTCCCTCCCTCGATTCGCTATATTTCCTTTTTGCTCTCGCTGATGTCTGGGGAGGATCTGCCTTGTATAACACGACACAGGAGTATACATAATGGTGCATGCCTCGAGAAAGAAAGAAAATAAGAGATGGGAAGAGTTTGGATGACAGAACACAGAAGGGGAGTGGCAAGAAAGCAACAATACATAGAGTGTAAGAATGAACAAGAGAGCTTTTAAAACAGAGAGTAGCTCAACATAAAAAGCCTGTGTGAATAAAAATTGTATGAATTTGATTTATCTGCTTCCTTTTTAGCATTATGTTTTAATATTAAATCCATTTGCGGCAGGATGCCGGCTTTTCTCAAATGATAAATGCTCATATGTGTCAGATGAATAATCAAGGAAGATGTTTAAAATGTAAAAATATGTGGCTTTCTGCTAAACACAGTGTTGCAGCTTGGACTCTCGAAATAATACCATTACATGTAGCAATATTCCTTAAATTTTGCTACATTTAGTTGCATTACAACCAGAAAATCTTTGTGTTTCGGTAGGCAAGTGGAAGGGAATGAAGTGATGGTTTTCATAATTTGAGAAAGCAACCAAACGCCTTCAGAAATCACCTAATTACTAAATCACACTGTGTGTAATTTAATTTAAGCTCTTCTGTGAAGAACACTGAAGTTTGCGAGTAACTACAGTAACTAGAGGAGAGATCTGGAGCTCAGTTGTGAGAATCATATGGACTATAAGCTGTGCTCTCTACAAATCCAGCTTTTGTGGAAGAGTGGTGAGAAGAAAGGCAATGTTAAGAGAAAGCCACAAGAAGTTTCATTTAAAGTTTGTCGAAAGTCACGCATGGGACACAGCAGACATGTGGAAGATGGTGCTCTTGATTTGACGTGAAGATGGATGGAGCCTGAAAGGAAACCAATTAGTAGCTGCCAAAGACTTGAGACTGGGAAAAACTGCACCTTCTAGCATAAATACATACATGCACAGCCATTAAGATGCTACGAATACAGATATTGAATCAAAAAAAACATTTCACACGTTTCAGATGTTTTTGTGGTAAAATAACAGAAAAAGAAAAACCCAAGCCTGTTTTTATCTTTGCCTCACAATTACGCGCTTTGTGATATATCAATGAAATTGCCAGTATAATACATTGAAGGTTGTAGTTGTAACATGACAAGCTGTGAGGAAATTCTAGAGATATGAATCATTTTGTAAACCAATCTGTCTTATTCATGCAATTTTTGGTTCTATGAAATCAGTGCAGGGCTTTGTTTATGAGACTAATTCAAGCTATTTACAAGTGCGGATAGCGCTTAGGCAGACTCACAAAACGAGAGCTTTACCTGGTGCCATGAAGGAAAAGGAACTTGCCAAAACAGATTATGAACAAAAGCATCCTTATCCCCTCCTCCTTCATCTGAGATTTCTTCATCTTTCTCCAACCCTGTCTGGCACTGTGCTGCCCACTCCTATAACTTCAACTGTCCTCCGGCTATTTTCTCCTCATTTTTCCTCTTGTCTGTCTCTCTCTCCACATCCTGTCTTTACTTGTTTATTTTATTGTGCAGCCTCCCCTCTGCTTTCTTTTCCATTTTTTTTTGGGTGACTGAATCATCTGTGATCCCACCGAGTTGACAAAGTGTTGTGCTTCTCTCTCCAGGCTTCCAAGTTAAAAACAGAGCATAAATAAAAGTTTTCTCAAAGAGCCGCGGGGGATAGATAAAAGCTGCCAAAACACGTGGTAACACAGCCGAGGCTTGGCTATCACGACAATGACCCCTGATCTGTTGCAAGAGACTGCGGCCGTAAGCTCATCGCATTTATTATTTATCCACTTGGAAAGGAAGACTCTTCCCCGTCTTTCTCTGCACTCATGTATAATCCTTGCCCCCCCGCGCCTCCCTAAGTCCCGGCTCATTCACTTTCGTCAGACAGTGCTCTCTTTGCTCTTCTGTCCAGATACTCCTCTCTAAGTACCCCTCAACTTTCAAAATGTCTTTTATTTTTACATGAAACACCTTTTTATTCTAAAAGATGTTGTCCAAATGTAAAGAACGTAAGTCGAACAAAGGAATCTGAAAATACACACAATGGTTAGAGCGCACACCAAAGTGCACTTTTTATGCCTGTCATTTTAGAACAGGGGTGTAATGGTTCACAAAAATCACAGTTCGATACATTTTTTTAACAGACTTCAATCAAGGAAAAAAAAGTGGGATTAATTTCAAGAAATTAATCCCACTGACAACTCGTGGGATTAATTTCTTGACGGAAAACCTTATAAAGGAGCATCTGGTCATTATGTTCTTTCCACTTCTGGATTCTGGATAGCGCTCATTTACCCAACCTCTAGCCCAATGACTACGTTGAGTTACCACAGACATCCGGCGTTCATTTCACATCAATATGCAAATTAGAAATGCATCCAATAAGAAACATAGTTTCTCCTGACGATGCCACACGGTTTTGATCTAGATGTCACAGCATGGTCTGGTGCTCAAGGCAAAACAGAGAACCGAACTCATACATGATTCCAATGTGCAAAAGCGACAGACAGAAGAGGAGCTGAAAAGGTCCTTTTCTATACCAGAGTTTCTTTACTTCTTTTTATGTTCCAAAACTGCTCATCTTAGCACAACAGAGTCGCACACAAGCAATCTTTAAATATACAACAGATGGAGTCTTGTAAAATGGCAGGAGGGGAAATAGTTTCAAGCAAGAACAAACAGTATACAGAAGCACATGTCACATCCTCTGGGAAACACACCCTAAATATTTACAGTTATTAAACTGAAAACATGAGCCTTCAAACCGAGACCCCATTTTGACTTGCATACGTTGTAAAATATTGATGGGCACTTCAATCTTCTTTGCAATGTGAACATTTTTAAAATAGTCATGCCATGATAGACAACTACAAAAGTGCTGCTATGTTATAATGGAACAAATGACAGCAGCAAAGTGTTCTTAGCAACTGACAGGCTCTGGTTCATATTTGTAACTTCCTGACAGCATTAGAGATTTGATTTATACCTATAATAAGTGTTTCTAAGGAAAAAAAAAAGTTTAAAAGTGTCTGAAATTTTGACTGAAATGGGTTCTTGTAGAGAAAAACAAAAAGTCTGCACAAGAATGAAAGTAGAGAAAAACATGAGGGAGAGGCACCTATGGGTTTTCCAACATGGACAGGGGTTCATGTTTGAATTTTTACAAAATCTGAAGCAAAACGCCAAACTAAAATTTGCAATTTGGTAGACTGGGATATGTTGAAGCTGTTGTGGCTGAGCTGTCTGCTGATTGAAACTCAGAATGGACAACATTTTATTTCCAAGAGTTTTAAAATGGTCTGAATAAATTGAGGACATTTGAGAAGACACCTAAATGTCCATACTCTTCTAAACGGTGGCAGCACAAATATTTGAAAAATATCACCATTTAACTAGAAAGATTCAGATTTCTACATGCATGAAGTTAACATTTGTGTTTAGATGCGTCAAGATTTCCTTATTTTTGCCATTTCATTCAGAACGTTTCTCACATTCGGGTAGCATTCGGTTTTATCGAAATAACCACTGGCAGACAAAAAAGAAAAGACGCGACACCATTTTGCCTTTTCCTGAATAAAAATTATTTCTTAGAAAAGATGTATGGTAGACTGAATAGGGGTACTTTAATAGCCAAAATTCATCCATCTCCAGATGTCACAGTTAGAATTTGGGAATTTTTCTTCCTTATTCTCTAGCTAAGATTCCCCAGGAAGAATAAAAATCAAATTGCCTTATTCTGGTAGTCAATGATAACTTACTTATTCCAACTATTAGACCTAGCTTAAACTGTAATATATTTGACAAATGGGCCAAAGAACTGGGCTTGACCAAAAGGTTTTAGGTATTTCTTTCAAAAAGCTTGATATCAACCTTCTCTACCCATTCCAAAATCAGTTTAGGTGTGTTCTTGGAATAAAAGTCATATTGGGACACACAACAGTGTCAAAAGTTTCCAGTTTCTAAATGCTGATTTGAGGTAAGATTGAAAAATTTGGAGGCCGTCCTCTGTCTTCTTCCTTTTTCCACTTTGTGCAATAAACAAATTCAAAGATGTCCAAACTTTTTCCACCGCAGGCCAAAAGTTGAAGGTACTCTGTGCGCATAACATTTTTTTTTCCCCAATTAAAATGAAAAAAAAAAAACAAGAAAATGATTGTGAATTATTTTCTTCTTCCCTGCTCAGCATAGCAATAGTTTAATTTAAAAGAAGGAAATACATTATTGTAGGCCTGAAAAACAAGTAAGATATTTGCCTTAGTAAAAAATGGGTGAAGAATTTCCTAACATATTTGTGGCCCACTTCCAATGATGTCAAAATAAAAGCAGAAAACGTAACCAAACATTTTGCATTGAACACAAAATAAAGCTGTCATTGAAAATATACTATAAAATTGCAAATTTGCAAATTAGTACCACAAAATTACAATTGTAGTGAAAGTTGTACAAAGTACTGGCTCATTGGGTCTGAATATAAATGCAAGCTACACTTTAGTTTTAAAGGTGAAAGACTTAGAGCTGTGAATACTTTTGACAACCACTGGACATCTCATCTGAAATTTGGTGAATCAGTTAAAATGTATAATAACTTAGTGATTAAATGGTCTGCCCACTCAACTGCTACTTATATGAAGATAAAGCAAGCACCAACCCAAAGCAGGATGACTCAGAGTCCTAGGAAAGGCAAGCTTAAGCTTTACCGCCTCAGAAGCTACAGATTGAAAAGTAAATTAAAGAGTAACACCAATTAAAAAAAGGACATTTAAAAAAAAAGAAGAAAAAAAAAAAGAAGTTAAATATAATATTGGTCACAAAGCAAGTTCAAGTTTGAGGACAGGTTTGGTATGCAAGCTCCTGAGGCTGTTTACCTGCAGACCAGAAGGCCTGCAGAGTGCAGCTACTCAGTGTGTTCTGCTAAGCTCAGTTCATCCATATTACATACACACCACACAGCAAGGCCAAACAGCTCAGCACCAAAATGGTGTGTCACAGCAAATGATCCATGACAGTGACAGGGGCGAAAAGGCCTTGTAGCATGAATCAATGATTGGGGCGATGAGGAGCTTAGATGATGACATTTCATGCACCCAATCACGCATGAGCACCTGCTGGTGATTCTCTCTGTAATCCCTCTCTGGGCTGAGTAACATTTAAAGTAAACACAGGTGTGAAGGCCTTGATGCGGTGACCTGGCTCAATTTACTTCACTGCTCTCTGCAGATTTCCATTTAACTGTTTAAGGCCTGATGTGGTAGTTGGTGAGAGAACTGTGTTGGGATTCAGCACGATAACTACTTTCACCTTAAACACCAAGTAGAAACAGCATCGCATTAACAAGTTTTGACAAACATGGCAGCATTTTGGCTTGACGTCATCTGTTTTTTTTTTGTTTTGTTTTGTTTTTGTTTGTTCTTTTTTGTTATGTCGGAGAGAAATTACCCTTTGTAGACTGTGGTCATTGATGTAAAGGCCACAATATTCCCAAAGACTTGCACTCAGACATAACAGACCCTCCAATCTTGACAGTGGTGGCATTTGGATGCCCTGCTGTATGACTAATCATTCAAAATTAAGTCACAAAATCTATTCCCACTGTCACCCCTCATACCCTCGATGCCTCTTTCTCCATATCACTCCATTCCTCCTCCAAACTGGCTAAATGTCAGCATTTCAATTGGGCTCATTAATACCTTCCTTTTTAGATGTCTCTCCAGTTAAGTAGTGTGTTGGGATGCTAAATGAGGGAGAAAGAATGATGGATGGGAATGGTGAGATATATATATATATATATATAAAAGATAAGATACAGGGAAAACTTTCCAATTCCATCTTTTTGTGAGGCTTTGGCTCTGAATCATGTGGCAGGTGTTTCCACTGACACAGCTGGTATTGGAATGACAATATTTACAGTAAAACTACATTTATTGACTCCATTTTCCTCTTTTCCATCATCACAACATATTTATTCCTCTCAATTAGCTTTAGCATTTTGGACTACATCTACAAATGTGGGCACCAAGGGCAGGATGAGTTAATGCAACTGTCTGACTTAATTTCAGACAGCGGGGCAAAAAGGTCATTTTGTAATTTTATGTACTGTAAATACGAAGTTCATACTATTATTGGCAAGCAGAGCATAAATGAATGACACTAAGAGTATAACAACACATCAAATATTACATCCAGTCCTTTTTGATGTCATTTAACTTGCGTAAAATCCACTTATACGTTGCGCATTTCTATATATAGTGCATGTATATAGAGAAAAATGTATCATTTACACAACCACATGCAGAATATACAAGAGGAATTTAGGTGCCAAACAGAAACTGAGGTGAAAACAAAACTTATGAGAGGCCAAGCAGACAGTGAGGATCTGAGGAATTACTGATGTAATGTCAAAGAGGTGAGTGGAAGGATGAAGGAGCACACAACAGGTGGATCAGATCTGTAGGAATACACAATGCAGCTGGGCACCTCTTCTAGCACTGCTGTTTTTTTTTTTTTCATTTCCATTCTTCATGTATCCACTCTGATTGTGATCAATAACTTTTGAACTTTTCTCTTATGTTTTTAAACCTTAGATTGTATATTATTCAACCTTATTTAGACCCCTTCTCTTATTTTGTTTATTGCTTTGTTGTCATTTACAAATGCACAATCCACAAATAAACTCGACTTTATTTGGAACTACATTTTATTTTAGCTAAATTTAAGAGAAGAAAATCTATTTCAGTCGATGCATGTTAACTACACCAGGTGCGATTTGACCCCATTTTAAAACCTCATCTTTCAAATGATCAAACTAGTGATACATTTGTTTGGACTGGCATGTATTATACCGTTTATTCAACTATAAAACATACATTCATTATGTTTTATGACAAAACATTATGTTGTTTTGTCATCTGGTGCTTACAAATGTTTCCCAGACAGCTTCCATATTTTTATGAGTTTTCTTCCTGGGTTTTCTTTCATAACATTTATTTCGTGTCTCACAATGAGAAATGCCCCCTGCATGACCTCATCAAAAAGCTTAAATTTGATGAGGTGCTATCCTTGAATGGCTGACACCAGTGATGTCTATGTGAGGAGGGGCAAAGTGCTAAGGTCTATCGTGGGACCTTCCCACTGTTCTAACTGTTCTATCCGTTTCTCCCTTTGAACCTCTGGGAGAAGTTGAGCTTAGATTATTATCCTTTAAAACAACCTTATTGCTTGCTTTGACCTCAGCTAAGCGAGTTAGTGGAATTCATGCCCTTTCTGTGTTTCAAGGCTGTATTAATTTTTCCCACAGCGACATAAAGGCCGTCCTGCAACCTAACCCAGCTTTAGTTCCGAAAGTGTTGTGTTCATGCTCTCTAATAGAGCTGACTTCTTTTCACTTGTCTCCATTTGCTTCGGAGGAGCAAAGGCATCCACATAATTTGTGACCAGTGAGTGCACTCCGGATTTGGACAGCGCGCGAGGTTTTAGGAAAACCAATCAATTATTTGTGTCTTGGGCAAAACCACGTACAGGAAAGCCTGTATCAAAGCAGTATCTTTCACACTGGATTGTGGAAGATATTACTCCGGCATAAAGGTTAGTGATGGAAGGAAGATAACCCTAATAAAACAGGTTTAATGAGAGAACAACATTAGAACATTATATAAAGCTAAAAAAGTTGGTTTTACATTATAACACTGCTAATGCAGCAGCTGTTTATAAAAGTTTCTGCCAATTGCCTCATTATATAAAGTGGAAATTTCATTACATGTTTTGGTTTCCAGCAGCCGAAGTACATGTTACTCTAAAGAAACAAGCTTTGTTTCTTTTTATATATACATTTCACATTATGTAATGCGAAAGCACTATGGCCAGGTCAAGATTTGCGCCGTCCTTCCTGCATCCATTCTTCAACAATTGTTATTAGCAAATTTGCCAGGAATAAAGAGATGCATAATATTCCAACGACAGGAAAATCTCACCTCCTTGTTTGAAGCATGAAGAAAAGCAATACATCACAACAGCGAGGTGATATTATCTGTGCCAGTGCTCTTCGGTTATCCAATTCAGAAGTACAAATTGCTGCATATTTGAACAAAATCAAGAAAATAAAACATTGACTTTGTGAGCATCTGCAAGCGTGCTGTGACTAGGCAGGTGTTTCTATTTTACTCTTGCATTTCATTTTAGGTCAAAGTGTTAATATCTAATAGCTTTCATAAAAAATACAGCAGCCATCACAGCTTGTTTGTTTGCACCGGTGCTGCAGGTGAGCAGTACAGACAACTGAATAAATTGAATAGGACTTTGGCCCTGAGGTAACCTGTGGGACATCGTTAGAAGGAAGCTGTGCTGATTAGTAAAGGACCCAAGGGTTCAGAAGAAGAATAATATCAACTCCGATTCTGCCTGATTTTTCCCTTGTCAAATACTCTACTCAATTGACTGTTTTTTTTTCTCCTGAAGCAATTTCTTTCTGCTCCTCTGGCTCTTTGTCTTTTAGCTGCAACAAGACGCGATGGGGTCAGTACCGACTGAATCTGTAGCACAGCTTCAGGGCAACTGGCTGCCATCAGTGGCAGCTCTGCGTATGGGTGGCAGGAGCCTGCATGATTAATCTTCTGCAGCTTTCAGCTGAGCCGTTGACACAATGAAAAGTTGCTCATATTAAAAGAAAAAAAAAATGTAATGAATAAAATAGTAAGCGTGAGTGAATGTGCTCCTGCATGGATTAAATCTGGGTGGCAGCTGAGCTGTGAACATGAGAAATATTTAAAGCCGACCGAAATTTAGACTAATGAAAGTTATATCAGAGCCCCACTACAAGAATCCTGCTAACGCGTTGGGTTGCCGAGGGGAAGAGAGAAAGGGAGACGTGGCATCACTTCATTTGAAATGAGACTTGCCCTTACTGCAAGATGTCTTTTACAAGATTAATTAACAGATCCGCTGGATGTACTCTCCTTTAAGAGTGCATGTGTGTCTGCCTCAGTGTGAGTATTTCATCAAAGCCTGCCAGATGTGAGGAGTTCACCCAATTAGTTAAAGAGTCCGGGCCCACACACCTGTCTACCTGAGCACACAATGGCCTGCGGCTGCGCACATGCATTTGCACATTAATTAACCAAATTCGACCATGAATTAGTCAGTGAGATAACATAATGACTAGCCACTCAAAAGCTGGTTACACTAGGGAGGGGAAAGGGTGGAGGCAGAATCAAACGTGTGCTGAGGCGAGATGAACAGACGTGTGCCTGAGAATTATGAAATGAATATAGATGTGATTGTAGAGTTAATTTTGCAGCTTTAAATAAAAACTACATTCATTGTTGTGATAAAAACAATGAATGTTTTATCACAATTGATTCAAAGTGGATTGCACATGATAGTCACATCTGCAAACATAATTAAATACATTTTCATCTTAAAGTTAAAAAAAATGACTTTCTTTGGCTTCTTTTTTTAAACCTTTTAGTTTCCCACAATTTTTTTTTCCTGTTCCATCCAAGGATCCTAAAGTGATAAATCATCATTGTGTCTGAACATAAACGACATAATGAAAGACTGATGAGATGTAGAAAGAGGAAAGCTTGACATAGCTTTAAAATATATTTTCCATGATTAGATTACAGCTGGATGTTACGTCTTCTAAGGTGACAAATGTTTCACATCCATGTGTTAATATGTTCCTGTCATGTAAAGTAATTTTATACAGTTGTGCTCGTATGTTTACATATTCTTACAGAGTGTTTTTGATTTCCTAGTAATTGTCTAAAGAACATGAATGATAAGACAAACATGTTTTTCCCCCCTCATCATTAGTTGTTAAATGAAGGCATTTAGTGAAACAAACCATTTTACACTGATAAAATGTGTAACACACACTCAGAACGCTGATAGACAGGAAAAAGGACAGAAATGTAAAAAACCTTCAAAAAGCATCAAAAATTACTGATTAGAGGCAACTTTAAAGTGTTATAAGAAGATCTGGCTATGTGGAAGCAAAGTATGCAGAATTTAGGAGCAAACCACTTTGCTCAATTACATTTCCCACAGAAATGAGTGATTTCTTGGTCCACCCCTTCTTCTGTTTTCTAGTTCTCCAAATTAATTCTTCTTTTCGCTCCTTAATTTCAAGTACACCCTCAAAAAGAATTATAACCAAGCCTCTATAATCTCCTGCAAATTAATAATTTTTAGCTTTTTGAAAAAAAAAAAAAAAAAAAATGCTGGGAATAAAACGTCATTTCTCAAGTGCTACAAAATTAACACTCCATGTGCAGGGGGTAAATGATTGCCATTACAAGCATGCGTGTGTTTGCATCACCTCTCTGTCTTTGAGCACAGCCTGAGTCCTGTAGAGCAGCAGAAGACGGACGTCGTGGTCTATCAGACTGAAGTTACTTTCCAGGATCTGCAGCACGTCGATGCGAGGCCTCACCGGGAGGGATGCGTCACCGCAGAACGGACGCAGCCAAGCCAGCAGGTCATCTGAAGTCACAGTGCTGTCACTGATGGAAGAAGGGCAGAGAGACGGCAGTCAGACAGACCAAGAGAGATAAGGGAAGCTCAGACTGGCAGAGGATGTGTGTGTGTGGGTTACTCTCAGAAGAGATCAACAGGTTGGGCTTATGTGTTTCCAAAAAAAAAAAAAAAAAAAAATAAAAAAAGCCTGCACAGAATTACTTCACAGTGATAAACAGCCTAAAAGCTAGATGTGAGTGACATTTAAGAGTCCTGAAATCATTCAGCAAAAAAAAAAAGAAAAAAAAAAAAGCATAAAACCTGAGTCGATAATAAATAAGATCTTTAAGGCTGCTTTTCTGGCCTGAACAAAATTTGAACTTTTGCCAGTGTACTCAGTACTCTATAACACCAGTCAAAATCTAATTATTGCACACAAATAAAAATGTTTTGCAGTGCAAATGTAGAAATCTACAATTGATTGACATTCTCGTCAATACCCGAACTTAATTAGCCACAATTTTGTATTCAGTACAATTTTGTATCAAGTGGGTCTCAGAAATCCTGATTATTTTTAATTTTATGCCATTCTGTTGTGGATTTGCCGATGTGCTTTGTCTTAGGACTCGTTTTCAAGATTCACACAACCTTGCAGTTGAAAAGGATATGTTTACTTCTTGAGGATCACAAGTCCTCAAGAGGTAAGATTAAACTTTCAATAGGCATGAGGGGACAAGTGGAACCTACCCGCTCTGCACATTGTTGTGCACAGACGCCACCAACCCCTCCAGGACCCCGAGGGGTTGAGGGTAATTTGTCAGGGCAGTTTGGTCTCCACTGAAACGAAAATAAAAATCAAAATTCTATTTAAAACAATGCAGGATCATAATAACATTTTTGGTAAAGTCAAGGGACAACAAAGTGCTTGCTTGAGACAATTAAAAAAAAACAAACAAAAAAAAACACTGTTTTTAAAAGTGAACCAGAAAAAAGTTAAATAAACAAGCAGTAGAAAAAACCTCATAGGCTCTATAAGTTTGGTTAATTAACATGATCATTTGAATTCTCACGTCCAATGGGTTGTAAATTAAATTGATTTAAAAACACAAACTAGCAATCTGAAAGAGAAACTGGGACATCATTAGTATTTCTGTTTTTGTGGTTCTGACATCTGCCTCTTTTCCCCGTGTTGTTCCTGGGACCGTATCCACGCAAAAGACTCATATCTTGGCATATATAAACCACAAAACACACAAATGTTCTTCCACAAATGAGGGAGATGAGACAGCATTTTCTCTTTTGCATTTTCCCACTTGGATTTTTCTCCTTGGAAAACACACACGCACAGACGCACACAAACAGAGTGGTTATGACAGATACAAAAGACAGCCATTAGCGTTAGGCTCGGCTCTGCCTGCTGCACCAGACCGGAAAGCTTTTCGGGGGAGCCAAAAACCAGACTGGCTCATTCATAACTGCCAAACACTTTCAGGACAGCCCTAAAACAATAAGTAAAGGCAAATTTCTGAAAGCCATGAACACGACAAAGAAAATCCACCTCTAATTGGATACAGCGAAGCTCTGCGTAAGCATACATACAACCAACAACCAGATATATGGAAGTGTGGATGAAGTCTGGAGGAGAACATCTACACGAGGGTGCACTACTTATCGGAAGACAATGAATCAGAGAAAAAGCACAAAAACACATGCAAGACAGAGAGTGTGTGTTCATCACAAGTAGTGCATGCGCGTCTGCATGAATACAAATGAGAATCTGCGGATGTGCACAATCATCTTCTGCTGGTGTATAAATGCAGGTGCCATTAATCTGCACCATGCACCATTGAGCAGCCATAAAAAGCAGGAAATGAGGCAGGACTATAATCAAGGTGATTGGTGCTCATTTATCAAGCCAATCAAATGGCCAGATTAGATCTGGCCCCGTCGGTATAACAAAAGAGGTCCTCGAGGCTGAAAGGGCAACCAGAATGAGTAGAACTTCCTTCCTTTTAGGTCATATCAATAACCCAGAATCTCCTCAATTCTCTGTTTTTCACCAAGCTCAGTAATGACTGTATAAAGTTTTTGCACGCTGAGTCACACAATATCCACGTATTTGGCATGGCTTTTAAATCTAGCAGCTCCACAGGCATGTCAGCACGAATCATCTCTCCGTTCCTTTTGAGTGCTCAGAGCTGAACTCCCACAGGCAGTTTCTGTACATTCAGGCTTCTCTTTTGACAGTATTCTTCCCAACAGCATGCTGAGCCCGGAGTGGACCGATATGCTGAATATTTTCTGATAAGTGCCAACAAAGATCAGGTTGTGGGAGTTGTGTTAAGGTGGCCTGATCCTAAGCCTCTTTTTGTATTCGTATATAATTTTAACACATATTTAGTATCATTGTTTTTATTGTATCATCGTGAGAGACAGTATGTGTGAAAATATAGCAAAGGAACGATGCTGTTGTTTAGCGTGCATTTGTATAAAATATAATAATGATAATAAAAAAAAGATAGACAAAAAAACTGATTTTCTTTCAGCAAGCAAAAAAAAAAAAAAAGAAAGAGAAGAGAAACAGAAAAAAAAAGTTTTGGCTGCATGTAGATTTCTGTAACAATTAAGATACCTAATGATGTGGTCTATTTTAAAAAATATATATATTTTTACCATATTTTCTAAAAAAAGAAAAAAAAAAAAAAATCTCAACTCAAAAATTCAATTAAGTTTGCATTTTTACTCAGCAAAGCCTCTTTAGCATTCTGTTTGTGGTGAAATAAGAAAAATGTTAAGCTTTGTTTCTTAAAAGTTTCTAACGATATAATTTTTTTTTTTTTTTAAAACTAGTGTGTGAAATGTGTTTTGAGCGAGGCTGTCAGAGAATTAAATTACATCCATGTACAGCATCTAATTTTAGGTTGAGTTCGGTTTTCAGTGTTTATACGTCAATTAAGCAGGGAACGTTCAGGCTTTCAAAACAAAGCTTTTAAGAGTTTTCCACGGCAATAGGTCAACATAGTGAATCAGTAAGTTAGCTATGTCCTCACACAGGAGTGAGATACTATTTCTTCTTTTGCAAACGTCTGTAAATGTGTATGACGAACCCTTTATTTTGGCGTGTAGTTTTGATTCCTCACTTGAGTTCCTTGTGCTCTGACAAGAGAGAAAGTGAGAAACAGAGAGAAAGTGAGTGATCTTACCCAAGTGCTGCCACGACCCTCTGCACAGCCTCCTGAAGCACAGTTTTGACAGACAGGTCGAGCGGTCCAACAGCTACAGACAGAAGCTCTTTAATCTGCTCCAGAGGATGTCCGTCAGTTGCCATTTTGACTGCCAACTCGCAAATTTTTGACCTTTCAGACCGCGACAAATCATAAAGTTGACTGTAGCGCTGTCGCTGTTCCTAAAGTAGAGAGAGGTAAAAAGAGTAACGGCTGAGACAAAACCAAAAAGAGTCTGTTGAACGGAAACGTTTTATTGAATTGCGTTAGGGGTATTTTAAAATGTGGACTACATCAATTAAAGATGTTTACGTCTGTACATTACAGACCTTTGGATGTACATTTGTAGGAGTTAGGCTTTTGTCTTAGTGAATCCCAAACCTCTTTAAATTTAAATGTCTTTTAACTTTAATGCTTTTGCCTGCAAAATATGTGTCTTTCTCGCAGATATAAACCAAATCATTTCTTCTAATGTATTCCATTAGAGATGCTGGTATAAAAGATGTACACTTAATCCGCTATGCACTTTGATCATGACACGAGTACGTTTTTTTTTTTTTTTTTAATCAAATATGGGCTTTTGTATTACCGAGACAATATTAAGGACTTGATACTGATATCTTATTATTGTTCCTTCTGTTGAAATGAGACAGAGATCATTTATATGAGATACTTAATTATAATATTATATCCATCAGCGGTGTGCCAGCTAAAGCCTGAGGAGTGCCTGATTGGATAACATTTTATATGCAGCAGTTTCACTGTGGTCCCTCATGTTCCTGGCAATATAGTCTGAGGCTGAGCGCCTGATGAAAAAATACAGCGATTTTGGTAATATGCCAATTATGTGCAATGGACATGATGATGAGTGAATGTGCTATAACATTAAGCTTTCAATTCATCAGTCCTTGCTCCGGCTCTGAGAGGAATGAAAATTACGGAGCAGGATTGAACTTTTCAGTAAAATAACGCAGAGAACAGATTTTGATTGGGATGTTTATTCTGGAGAGCAATTCTGTGTCCATAGCACTTTGCCAGTTTGCAGAATCAATCTCCAGTGTAGATTATTGTGATTTCATGTGTTAAACTACCACAAAGTGCATCTTAAATGTAATGTTCAACATTTTATGGCCTCATGAATGAAATCTGAATAGTGTGGGATGCATTTATTTTCCAAGTCCACAACTCTATCCTTGAGTCGTCAGCTTACTTCTCTGGTGTTCACGGTGCTGTTTGTTCATAAATATTCTCTTAATAAAATCTGTGAGTCCTTCCTGGAACAACTGCATTTATACAGAGATTCAATTAAACACAGTCAGAACATGTTTCCTATTTAAAGCTGGGACCTAAACGCAGTTGGTGGAACAGAATTTTACTTAAGGACATCAGAGGGGTTCAATGGAAATAAACATCACACGTCTAAGATTATTTGTAAATATATTTAGATTAATATACCATTATCCTTACACTTTACAATCAAACATTGTTCTGTAAGCATAAAAACAGTTCAAGCGGTATAAATACTTTTGCAAGGCAGTGTGTATGATATCCAGAGCAGGAATTTTGTTCTCCTATTGCCAGGTCAGTGCACCTGTTGTTGCAGTGGATCATGTCCTGTTGATAAATGAACTCTTTATAGCCCAAAGAACCCATAGAACTCCATATATCCATCTTTCTCCCGCTTTCTGGCCTTTCCCACTCCTTAATATGCTTTTTATCCTCTAAGGATGCAATCGCTTCACCCACTAAAATAGGTGAAGTTTCATTAAAGGGGATAACGTGTCTGATAACGTGTTCTGCACACATGCACCTGTGACTCTGTCCGAACGCTCTGCCTTGTAATGCTTGTACCTTCGCCTCTATTATGGAGGATTTGTGCTCTTAAACACAGATAAATTGGGGGCTAAATATCACCAACTTACATGGTGTGGCGGTCAAGCCGGTTCTCAGCGCAGCCTCGTGGTCGCATAGCAACACCCAGCTCACCAAATCACAACGGTCCGTTTCTCTGGCCAAGCATCCATTTAGTGTTTGCACATGTGCATGGGGACAGCGAGGCGACAGCGGGGTTAAGTCAGAGTGACTTTATTTAATGAGATACAGCATGGTGCATGTGCCATGTATATGTCCATATGGAGGGGGCTCATTTTAAACAGCAGACAGTAGATTTACATTAATATACCCTTGACCGGCCTCTGTGTGCCGTGGAAGAGCTTAGCAGAGCAGAACCAGCCAAAATATGCAACCACATATACAGAATAAACACTCGCAAACACCATCTGGAGGTCAAACTAGAGGCCATCTCATGGTAGGGAAATGAGAAATGCCTGCTTGTATGCGCGTGCGTGTGTGTCAGAATATCAAAAACACATACCCAAAAGACTGGAAGACTGGTCAACATGCCTGTTGCTTCCATCCGTTGCAATACTTTGCATACTAGCATTTAATAAAATAAACCCAATGTATTACAGGTGAGTAACTTTGCAGAGGTAACCCATACCAATGCAAAGGGCAGGGCTGCCTGAATATAACTGGCTTAAATGTAGAGTTTATTTGCCTTGGACTTTCAGTTTTTTGCCCTTTGTTTATCAGGAAATAAACTAGCTCTTGATGTATGCTATTTTTTTTTCTAAACCTAGGTGTTTATGAGGGAGGACTCCCAAATGTTTTTAATGCTACTTTTGTTTGCAGACTTGAATTTGAATATACCACCGATACTGGCACAGTTGCCATAGTGGGCCATGAGCGAGTCTCACAAAGGACTAAAGAAAGTGAGCTTGATGCTAAAGCTTCATAGGATGCGTTTAATTTTTCCCATGACTGATTTTAGAGTTTTTTAAAGACTTCTGTGGGACTAGTGGACATTTATTCCACAGTTTGCAGAAAGACAAAATAGGTAAACAAGGGGGAAGATATGGAGGAAAGGCCCCAAGGCTGGGTTTGAGATACATGATTCACCAGTCCCTGATATCAAATTTAATAAGAATGTTTTTTCTTATTTTAAGTTTAAAACACCTTTTTAGCTCATCAAAGGATAAAATAAAAATCCTCAATTTATTTAACAACAAATAATTTTGTGTTTCAATCCATTTTGGGTAAAACAATTATGTGCATCTTATTGAAAACAAACAAAAAAAATTCTGTGGAAACATAAATAAAACAATTTAAACAGCCTTTAGAAATGCTATCATTAGTACTTTAAAAAAAATATTTTATTACAATACTTTTTTTTTTTTACATAAATACAAATCAGTCCCATATGACTAACATAAAAAAATCTGCATAATATATATATATATATTTCATTTGAAACATTTTCTTTTTTCTTAAGTTGATATTTTTAACACACTGTTGCATAAAGAGAAATTCTCATCCTGAAAGAAAAAAGAAAATATAGCTGAACTGTGGCAGATGTGTCCTACCTGCTGGCTGTCTTTGAGTGACAGGACGAAGGCATGACTCAGAGTGTCCAGGTGGGCCTCGGATTGCTGCAGGTGTGCTAGAGCCTCGTCAGAAGTCATTCCTGTTGGGTCCGTACCTTCATGCTCTCCACTATTATCAATTCCTTTCTTCCTGTTCTTTTCGGCCAGCTGGCGCAGGGCTCTGGAGGCTCGCTTTATCACCTCCGACCTTGCTTGGACGCTCAGCTGGACGGGGAATAGAGGACATGGAAGGTCATAGGACGAAGGACGGGGAGAAATGTGATAAGAAAAGCAAATGAGTGGGGAAGATTGAGGTCAAATTGAGCAAAGAGAGGGAGGACAGGATTGGCAGGTGATATTTATTAATTCAGAACATAACATGCTGAAGGTATGCGATCGATCTCGATGGAAATAATATCAGGAACCTGAAGTGTAAATGCGCGGGAGAAGCAGGTCAGCGAGAGAAGCGTGTGTAAGAGACATCATAGAAGTCAGGCTAATGTGATTGATTTTATTCAGTGTGAGCAGGTTAACTATTCATGCGGAGAGGAGAGGGCCTTTGGCTGAAGGTTTTACCCTCTTACATGAAAGCAGACAGCCGTTGACATGTTCTGCACACACAATCAAACCGAGGTGGATACACCAACATTATCTGGCTTCACAGCTGCCACTTCTCATTCAAGCATAATAGATATTTTGAAGCCATCAGATTTTTTTTTCTCCACCAGCACAAGATGGTGTTTCAAACATTCAGACCCACAGTATTAAATTGCACCTTGAACTTTTTCACATTTTGTCACGTTAAAAATATACTTTTATCATGTAACATTGTCTTATGTACTGACTACATGTAAGGATGTATGAACATGCAGATAGATAGAAATACAAATATACAAATTGACTACATCGCTTAATATCTCAACCTGATGAATCTTTAACTTTGTTCTGAAAGAAAAAATAAACCATTCTGTGTTGATTAATCCAGTTCCGATTTGACTGTCTTAAATTTGATCAAGACATGCTGTCCGATCTGACCCAAACATAGGTTGGGATTTTTTTTTTTTTTTTTTTTTTTTTTTTTCTTAATTTCCCGGCCAGAATTGTTTTTTTTAAACTT
>NW_015115884.1:49877-53505 GCF_001443285.1 Poecilia latipinna
ACCAAGAACGGGTGCCCCATTGGCCCCAAACATAGGGTGGGTTTTTTTTTTTTTTTTTTTTTTTTTTTGCACTGAATCTCCTGGCCAGATCAGTTTGTATTAAACTGTAAATTCAGGTATGATACCAAAAAGGTTTATCAAAAATCAATAGTGAGGAAGGGAGGTTGCCAATGCTGGGAGTTTCTCTTTATAAAAATTTGTCCAGTGGGTAAGATGACAAACCTCAGTTACCCATCGCACCTCTTAGGCTTGTAAGAAATTGATCGGGCTTCCTTGTAGAGAGCAAAGTAGCACTTAAAGGTCAGCTGTAGTCCTGATGGTGAGAGGGGTTTGGATTTTTTCCAGGAAGGGCTCAAAATGACGGGAAGAAAAGGAATAGAAAAGCGATGTGTTCCTGAGAGGTAATCTGCATGTTAAAGACCAGGGGGAAAACTGCGCCTGGTGGGAATTGGGGTTTAATTGGCTCTGAAGTAGAGGGGGATCAATTAAACCTCAGAGTTGCAGGGAAAGAGAAGGGACATAAGGGAAAAACGGCAGGGAAAAAAAAAAAAAAAGCAAAGGTCTGGAGAGGGAGCTGGTAGGGTGCCGGGAAGAAAAAAAGACACAGTGGGCTACTATTGATAAGGTGCACTGAGGCCCTTTAATTCTACCGCAGGACAATTTCTCACAGAGTTGTAATTATGTGTCTGACATTTCCAGGGAAATTTCATAATTTCTTTTATAAATCAGGGCTGGTGTGAGTTTTGAGGCCTCAGAGTTTGGATGTGAGTTTACAGAATTACTTGTCTGAAATTAGCATGGGGGGCTTTTGACAACTCAAAATTAAGCTGGAGGCACAGGAGAAGATCAGCTCCACAATTTAGAGTGGGAAGGGAGAAACATGACAGGTTGATGTAGTGACTAAAACTCCCCACAATCCTTCCTCCTGCACAATACGGGTCCTGCCTGGGTGGTGGTCAGGACCCATTGGCCGCAAATGCAACAGTTACAAATGTGTATGCCCAGCTATCAATTCCAGTCTGATGCTATTACAGAGAGGAAAAAAAAACAAGAAGACAATTTTGTGTTTGTTCTAAACTTCACTCTGATGTGCTTCTTTTTCATCCTTTCCGTTGGGCAAATATTGATTCGTACGTATAAGATGGCAAAATGCCGCTTACGTTTTTGGCTGCGTCAGGAGAGAAAGTGATGCTGTCCAGGAAGCGGATGGCATCTGCGGGGACTAGTCTGTCCAGGTACTTGGCACAGGTGTCGTAAGCATGCAGGTAATCCTGATCACTGTGTGGGGGTCGTTTCATCAGCTGTGGATCTCCTTTCCAAAACAATTTCTGCAGCCACACTGCGTGAACTGCGCTGGCGGAGACCGTCGCATTGCCACCTCCGGGCAGAGGCAGCCGATTGGCGAGTTTAGAGATGGACAGAACATTCTGACTGGTCAGGACCGGCTGTAATGTGGCCAGTGGATCAGACGACTCATCAGTCAGCTTTTTGTAGTTTACACCTGCAAACACCAAGGATAAAACAAACGAACAAAAAAAACAAACTGTGAAGTATATTTTATATTATAAAACTGGCTCGCCTTTCCCCATCCAGCAACTCTTTGACACAATTATGTTTTGTTGAATATCAAAGCAGTCTTGCATCAAATGTTAGCAGTAATTTGAAAGAAAATCCAATGGGAAGCAAATAAAATGGACTCATTTGTAAACAAACAAAAAAAAAAAGTTTGTCAAAAACTAAACACTTAATAACCCATCTCAAATGGGTTACGAGAAACCCATTTGGAAAGTGAAAAATTATAATTAATTTAATTGTGTTTGCACTGTATTTTGTAAATTTATATGGTTTGGGGGGGATTGATTCTTTTCTTTATCATAAACTGCATTTTTACTACATTTTAAGGTTAGATCTAAGTCATTTTAAGACCTTGCAAAGTTAATGTATACAATACAAATTGGATTAGATCTCTATGGGACAGCCTGGATTAATAAAGGGTAAACAAAAATACACAAACAGAGAGTACACTTACTTTTATAAATACAATTGGCCAATTTAAAACATTTGTTGGCATCAAAAGTAAAAAAAAAAAAGTCAATTATGTCTCAAGCCTTTATTGACATTTTTTTAAATAACTTATTTTTCCTCTACAGTCTCAGTAGCAATGTGACTTACTGATCAGAACCGGTCCATCTGCAGCTGTAAAACTCTCTACCACTTGATCTGTTGTTTGAAATCTTTGCAAAAATCATTCCTCTGGCATGTTTAGCTAAATCTTGTTGCTTAACTCAGAAGAGGTTTTTCTTTGCCATCTTTTACCTCGACCATGTCTCTGGTCACTCGTCACCTCGTACTTCTGGAAAGACCACGTAGGCGGAGGTACTTATAGAGGCTGTCGCTGAAGGATAATGGGTTCTACCCCGCTTCCTGTTAAACTTTTCTTCTTTTTCCTGTTAATTTCTACATTCTCCCCCTCCATGACCATTTTTATGAATAGAGCGTTAAAGCTGTCAAACACATTTTTATTTTTTTTTTTAAATGTACGACCTTTTATTATATGCTAATCCTCATTCTGGGCTCCATTTAAAAAGGGGAATGGAGCTGCTTAATTACTATGCACACCTTAGATAAGGTGTTAATCTGTTAAACCACAACCCTACTTGAATATAAATGTGTTTTACTTGAAACAATGGAAATTCATTTAGCATTCAGTTTACTATGCTGCATAGCTGGAAGAAAGAGCAAAAATATACAAATAAGTTCAAAATCTCTGGTTTCATAACTGTATTTGCCGGGTAGATAAAGTAGTTTCAACATTTCATTGCACAGTAGGTGCAGGTTTATGTGGTGTTAATTCATGGGGTGTGAATAGCCAATGTGCTTCAAAATCATATGAGAAAAGCTTACATGTTAAAACAATGTTTAACAACCTATAACATATCCAAAATACATAAATGCTGATCTGGATAATAAAGACAGTTGCGTGCTGAAGCAGTGCTGTCTGATCGTGCACAAGTACATCTGCATCACGTCCACCACTGCGGCATGGCTCGAGCATGTTTTTATCTCTGTGTTTACGGGAACGAGCCGTTGAGACGTTCGAGGTCTCCTGTGCCATCAGACAGACACATTACAGTGGCAACACCGCTGCCTGTCTGGATGTTAAATATTTAATACTCTCCTGTCTGTGGAGAGCTCTTCGTCGCACGGCTCAGAAGGCTCCCTTCTGAGCCGTGTGAAAAATAAAAAATATATGTAAAAAATATTGATGAAACAATAAAAAAAAACATCAAGCACATATAAAAATTTATAAAATCAGAAGATCAAACACTTTTATATTACCGCTACACAGAACACCTAAACCGCAGATAAGAGTTACATGCACTTACACATGTCCTCTCATTCTCACTGTCTGGCTCTGCTCAATGCACCTTTTCACTGCTTCTGTTTCAGTCTCCTGCATGGGGGATGTCATCAGCTTCCTTCCTACACTCAGACAATCATCTGGTACACTGTCTGATGACCATGGGTGAAAGTAGTTTTAAATTCTTGGGGGTACTATGACAAAAAAAAAAAAAAAAAATATATATATATATATATATATATATATAGCTTCTTTGTGTGTTTTGGG
>NW_015115885.1:0-13214 GCF_001443285.1 Poecilia latipinna
TTTTTTTTAAACATAGTTTTCTGTTACTTTTGCAATTATTTGGAGTCTGATTATAATTGATGTGTGCACACTTAGCCATGATGCAATAATCACTGAAGCCTCCCTATAGCACGGCTCTGTGATTGCAAGGTTGTATCCTTGTCAGCGGGAAATGTCTTTTTAACAACCAATTAAAGATGAGCCAGGCTGCGTGCCTGCAAGGGGAATGTTTACGCAGCGGACCTCTCGGACGCAGAAAGAGGGAGAAAAGATTTATTGTCGGGGAAGGCAAGGAGAGAAAGAGAGACCAAAGGCGGGAGGGGTTAGGCGGGGGGAGCGGAGGGAGGACGAATACTGAACAGTCCGAGATTTGGCACTTTCACAGGTGTGCACAACAGGGGTTTTTAAGGCGGACGGAGTTTATGCGTGCATGCGTTTGTGTGTATCCGTGTGTCCGAGCGTGCGTGCGCATGTGTGGAGCTGCCAAGCCGGCCACCTGTCTTTCCCTCGTTGTAGTTTAGTGTTTCCTTTCATCCGGACCTCGGCAGCAGAGCTCCCACTTGGAGCAGTTAGCCTCCTGCAGTGTGTGTGTGCGCGCATGTGTGTTTGTGTAGCTCGGGCCTCAGGTGGATTGAAAAGACTAATGTTCCTAAAGGTGCATTTCGCTCTTTCCTCCACCTTTTTATATCTTTTCTTCTTTATATTTTATAGAGACAGCCCGGGTGGAAGCAGGAAGTTGGCCTACAGGGCTGCAGAGCAGAGGAGGACACCAGAGGAAACTTCGGCTCCAAAGTCAACAGGAGGTCATGCTTCAGGAAAAGTACTGCTACTGATCCATCTTTAATTAATAGGCCTTATTCAGCTGGGTGCCATCAGAGAGCAAGAACATGGATGAGTTGGAAAAAGAGCAGGAAGTGCTTCTGTCTCCTTCACTGATTCTCGTGTTTTGACAGTTGAGAAATGGTGAAATAACCAGTTTATGTTTTTGAGATGTGATCCAAAGGCCCGTCTGGCCACTTATTCCCGAATAATTTGCTTATTTATAAAAGCTGTGGAGGGTGGTTTGAGAAATTCCAGGCTTTATTTTCAGTTTCCGACTCGGTGGTTTATGGGTCTGCAGCGTGAGGGGGATAACCGAGGTGGATGCTCCACGAAGCCAAGCAGTGTGGAGGGGGTGAATGTTTCAGCTATTTCAGAAGTGACCCATAAAGTGCTGCATTCATCAATATTTTCACACACGTAGTGATTTAACAATGGCTCAGACGATTCCGCGTGATGTGAAAAAAAAACAGAGGGAACCCAGAAGACTCTTTGGCTCAAACAGTAACATGAGAGACGAAGGGGCAGAGAGCGCTCTGAGCTGCTCTGTCTGTCATCATGGTGACGTTACGCAGTCAAACAGATGGAACCTGATGGAGAATCGCTGTTTGGACAAAAGAAAACAAAAACAAACTCATAAATAATAGTCGCTTTAAAATGACGCATTTTTGTAGCTTAACCTACGAGCCAATTAAGTCTTAAACCTCTGAAAAATAATCAGTTATTTAACTACACAATCTAATTAACTATTTTTGTCTTAATGTATAAATGAGTAAATCGTGAGAAGGGGTTCACTGATACAAATCAGCCACGATTTTCTTAATTTTGTGGAGTTGGCGACAGGTTGACACTCCGATGTGAAGCTGACCTCTCATCTCCTCGGTAAGGTCAACCACTGTCCTTTTTTGTTCTGCTGTCAGAGAGGTTTGACTGAAAGCCCTGCCCACCAGGTCATGTCTGCATGTTTGCTATGTTTTGCGACAAAATCAGATCAGGTCATGTCAGGTTTTTTAAAGATCAGCGGTCGGACATAAAACTACAATGGGTGAGCCACTCCAAAGTGACAGAGGCTTAGATTAGACTATTAATGTCATATGAAAACATATTCACTCTTTTTCCCATCAGAATGTGAGGGACATGTGTTCTTCTTTCACATCCAACTCGATTCCATAAGACATTTATAACCTGAGCCAAAGCTGACGCCCTGCCAGTCTCAGACAGAGCGCTCTGATTCCAGGTTGTTGGAGCAGAATCGGACTCTTCATATATATAGTTCTCCCACCTCCAGATTTCTTGGCTTCGAACCAGAGACACGAGTTGGTTCTGTGGAAGTTGGACCAAAGTAAGGTCCTGTTTTCAGGTTCTGTTGTGATGGTTCTGGTCCTGACAGATCAGCCTCCTGAGACTGATGAACTCTTGATAAATGTTAGATCTTTGGTTGAGACTTAACTATTTGTACATTCATTTCTTCAACGTCTGGGTGTAGAAGAGAATTGTAGTTGTAGTTTTTATCTTAGACCTCTGTCTTTGTATTCCACTGGTTAAGTTAATTATTTTGTGAAAATATCTTAGTTTTAAACTTAAACGTTTGATTACTAACCCTTCTTATAATCTTAAATTGGAGTATTTAAGATACCCATTGCAAATTTACAGAAGTCTCCTTGTGCTTAATTTTATATCATAGATTTTGCTATGGAATGGAAAGTGTTAGTTTTTGTTTTGAGATAAAAAAAATTATGCAAGAATTTCTTCCACTTCCTGTGCTCACGTTTGGTCAATATTTTGTTAAAAAAATGAATGGGCTTTATCAAATCCATGTTACTTTTATTTGTCCTCTAGATTACACGTTTGAAACCAAGCTGTTGATGTTTTTTTTTAAATCACGTTTTCCTTTAAACTTAATATCTAGTTTAGCAAAAGTTTCAATTTTATGCCTTTTCTGATTCTTTTTCTAGTGTGAAAATCCTCTGACAAAAGCTGCCTTTTTGGAAACTTTTGCTAACTCTATTAACATAAAATCCGTCACAGACAGCATCCTCGTCAGGCCATTACGTTGATAATTAGAACCAGTTGATTCTCCAACCTCCGCTTCACCTTCTAGTCCAAAACCTCCCACTTCAACGCACCGCAGCAGGCTGCGTACTCAGCTGATCTGCTTCATCGATGTGAAATACAGAGATCATTATACGGCTAAGCTATAGCACAGACTCCCCTGCTGCAGATGAGTGTGAGCGCATGCAAACGTGTGCACGTCCATTCATAAAGTGTGCTCATCTATTTGTGCATAAGTTCATTGGCTCACGAGTTGCATAAATGGTCATCTGTGTGTGTTCAAGATTATGTGAGTGTGGGCGTAAGGGGAACCTGATCTGATCTGTGTGGGAGGAACCGGTTCCTTTTTTCCCCCCACTCACAACTGTTCAGACAGACGGCCTGCTAGAGAGATCAGACTCTCAGACTAACCGGACCAGAAGCCATTAGGACACACTAGACACACTGCACTTTTTTTTTTTTCCCCTCAAAAAGCTGATACTTTCTTCTTAAAAAAAAAATCGAGCTCTTAAATTATCAGGGGGCAATAATAATAAGGAAAAGAAACATTTTAAAGTAAATTCACAACACTAATCAAATCATTTCCACGCGATCCAAAGCGCAGCATGGGCCAATAGCGGCCAAAGTGTCCTGAGATTTTGCGCTTTATTTTCCTATGTTCTGTCTTTTTGGGAAGGAAAACAGCTCTGGCACTTGAGTGTGAGGGTAGTTCAAGCATGACATGCCAGAACTACGTTTTGTCTTTAAAATACAAGTGATTCTCCAGACCTCACGACTATCTTTAGCTCGGATTTTCTCCAAAAATGCTTTTCCAAAACTCTCTAAATATTGCCAGAAATGCTATTAGTATTAATGATATATTATTAGTTTCTTTTTGAGTATATAACTTTTTTTCCCCCTTCACTTCTATTACCTTTGTGAATCATGTTATAATGGCTGATACGACGTCTGCGGTGTCCCCTCAGGAAAAACATCGGCACTAAATGTGGATTAAGTCTTCAGCACCGTTTAAAGTTCTCAAAATTAATCTGTTTAGTTTCCTTCAGTATTTTTTTTCTGATTCATGGTGTATTTTTTTACTTTTTCTTATCTGGCCTTTTTCACCCAACACTTGTCATGTTGCAGAAAAAAGTCAATACAAACTCAAACAGATTCTTTGTTTTTAAGAAATTTTACCCACTGTCTGAAATTATCGGTCGGTTGGGATTACACAAACTGTTTCCATTTGCTAAATGCTCGGCTGACGAGAGAATATTTATTGAAAAAGTTTTTAAAGACAACGCCTCAAACACATTGTTTCCAATTACGAAATCATAAGAAAATAAAAATAAATCGACCTAAATATCAGGGCAGTAACGTGGACCTCTGCTTCGTTCTTGAGCACAAAGTCCAGATACCTCAAAGTACCACGTTCATTTGTTCAGACAATTACATGCAAGTACAAGAGAACATCTTTGGTTGCAAAATGTGTGAGTCAACCATTAAATAAAGTTAAAAAAAACCTTGTAGAAATGCTGATGTGAGCTGAAAAGCCACTCAGAATGAAAGAAGTCATTATAAGAAAGCTGCATGAAAAGCCTTGTTACAGTTTGTATGTGTTTGAGCATAATGACAAAACAGTCAAAGAAACACCCAAAGACATGCCGGATAACCAAAATGTTTGACCCGATCCAAACCACTTTAGGCAGTCCAACCAGACAGAAACTGCATATAAACTTCTTAATACAAAGAAAGATTTTTTTTTTTAAATCATGTAAATGTAGTTTAATTTAATGTGAGACAGTGAAAAAAACATGTTATTCATGTTTCTTTTATTAAAGTGTATGTAAACATGCGGTCTCAACCCTCCAAACATCAGTAAAGTGTATTGTCCATCAGCCAGTCGTAGTATTTATTTAGTTTACTTTAGTTATTTATGTTGACGTTTTGAACTATTCACTCCATTGGTTCGACTCAAATTTATGCTAAATGCTTGAAAGTGAGCCTCAGTTAGCCCGTACGGTGAACCCCGACCCTACCGCCGACGTCAGCGGACCGCTACATGTGGGCGTTTCTTCACCGTTCAATTTTCAACCACAGTTAGAAGAGAGGCACCATCATGTTCTCTACGGTCATCAGACGACGGTTTACTCGGATGAAAGACTTTGTCTTTCCCTGAGATCACCTAAACACGACAATTAAGAAAATGTAAAGAGCATCCTGTTTGTTTTACACAAAGCCAAAATCAAAAGAATGTTAAAAAAGAATAAAATACAGTTTCTCGTGTCGGAGAAGAGGCTGGAAAGATGGACAGACAAGGTTATGGGAAGGTAAGCGCGGTCAGGATGCACACACTGGAAAGCCATCACCAACCAGATTCTGGCCAGTGGCACTCCAGGGAGAAAAGAGGAAGAGCAGAGGAGGAGAAAAGAGAACAAGCATGTGGAAAGGTAAAGAAGAGGACAGCAAAGGGACAAAGGCAGATGTCCAAGTAGCCATACCTGCAGATGCAATTTTGCAGCCCACTTCAACCCTTCCTCCCACCCCAGCTCTTATGCTCGCCTGTTTCTCCGCTTCTTAATCTTGCTTTTTTTTTAATTTCCTCTTTAGCCTTTCTTTTTTATTTTTACTTCAACCTTTATTTAAAAAAAACAACAAAAAAAAAGCAAATAATGCTTTTTCAAGATAATTTTGGCCAAGGCAAAGAGCGGCAACAAAAACATCCAACATAACAGATTTCATCTGTTATGTTAAAAACAAACCAGAAGCTTGAAATTAAAGGGAAATCTAAACTGAAATGTAAAAACAAAAGCATCGATTCTGCTTGTTTCAGATAATTATGCCTTAAATTTGCTCTCGTAAAAGGCTTTCGTTGGTTCTTGTGTCTCCCGTAGCAGCGCAAGTATCCCCTAAAAAAAAAAAAAAAACCACAATTTGGTTTCAGAAAACATCTGCGTGCCATCATAAATTCAAAATGGAAACTTTATAAGCTTTATTGGTTGGAACCGGCAATTACTGGGACAAGATTTGAAAATACAGTATGCTCAGAAAAATATGATTTACGCCCAGATTTACAAACATTTTATTGGTCAGCTCGAGTTATTTTCCACTTTCAGGGATGAATATTCGAAACAACCATTAACACCATAGTTCCAGCATGTTCTCTGTGATGCTACAAACTGAGTCAGAAACCAAAGTCTGCACTTAAAAACATCAAAAATGCCATAAGTCTGTTAAATAACAGTTTCATTATATATTGTTATGTTACATAAATATACATTTTTTTATATCAGTTTACATTTTAATAAGACAACTTTTAATGAATACAAATTCGTGGGTTTGGAGAGATCATGTGCCGTATTTCTTTTTTTTTTTTAGAAGTACTTTGTTTTGTTTTTTTCCTCTATAGTCTTGATACGCTGGTGAAAATCCATGGAAAGTCTTGTTCACGATTCCTCACTGTAAAACAAAAGAGTTCGCATAAAGTAATAGAAAAAGGAAACATTAAAAAGTTCCTTGTAAAAGGAAGTGGAAGTGCTACATAAATCCTTCAAAAGTCTTTAAAATGCATCACAAGTCTGGTTAGTCTTCAAGCTGCAGGGGTTGTAAAAAAAAAAAAAAAAAAAAAAATCACATGAAGCCCCGTCAGAGTCGTGAACATTTTGTCCGTGTGGTTTGTGCCCTCGGCGTTAGCTTCGGATGCTCGTCTTCCTGTCTCTGTCTTTGTTCTGCGACAGAAAAGAGAACACGGTGTCAGATCGTCAGGAACGTTCAGCTTGGACTTAACGATGCAACATTGAGAAGGCGACACCAGAAAATGCAGGGATTTTTCACATTTCTGCCGTCGATGTTAACCTCCGGCGGCGGGACCCGGGGAGTCACGAACTTCCACTTCAGACAACTTCACTGTCTGCTGTGGCAACAGAATCTGGTTTTCTGCAATCAGTGTGGTTTTGTAAGCATTTCGCCTTTGGTTGCTGAGAAAGTAAATTAGCCCTGAATGGCTGCAGTAAACTCACAAACACATTCCCACACAGTAGCAAGGCAACGTTAGCCGCCGCCGCGGCAGCAGGGAGCAACACGTGTTTTGCTTAATTCGATCGCAGGCTGAACGATGACATCATGAGCTGATTTATAAGCGCAGCGTAAGACGATATATTCCTAATTTATCTGTGGTATCGGAACAGAGGAGCCCTGATTTCCTGGCTGGTGAGGAGCCTTTCTCTATCTGGCCAGGAAAATAACATCACTTTTTCCCTCCTCACCTAACCTCTCCCCTGCTCGCTGCGCCGGCCATCCGCCGCCGAGCCCGGCTCAAAGGTTTTTAATGAGGCTATTTTCTGAGTGATTTGCAACGTAGTCAATCATTGCCGTGTCTCAAAAATTAATGACATCTGATCTAATGCTGTTAAGACCTAATCCCTGGCTGCTGATAAATGTTTCCCAATCAAAAATCTGTTCTCATTCAAATTGAATTTGGATGAGTTTGTTGTATTTTCTGCCAAAAAAAAAAAGTTTGGGAGACTTTTTTTTTTACATTTTTTATTACTCCTTGCTCTTTTTCCTTTCTCATATCATCTCAGCTAACCTTCTCCGACTCCCAGCTTGGCCTCCTTCTAAACACCTGTAACACATTTCCTTTATTTCAGACGTAGCACGAGGTGTAGGTGTTTGGAAAAGTCCATGTGACTGACATTAGCGACGGTGGGTAGGTGTTTGGACGGGTATCAGGTGGTAATCGGAGGATGAAATCACAGGAATTGGACAGGAATCGGTCCTCCCACTGATTGGGGCGCCGAAACGATTAGTGACGATCCGTCCTCCAGCTGGACAGAGATGAGCGTCGTTACTAGACTGTGACTGAACCACTTGTAGTTGGCTGCGAAAGCGGGCGTGAGCAAACGCAAACAATTAGAGGTTGGTGCTTTGTGTGCAGGAATTTAAGTTTCAAAAGCGCAGCTACTTCACGTGACCTTTTCGTGACAGTTTAATCCAGGTTTTTTTTTTTTTTTTACACAAGTTCACTGCTCAAAATGCCTTGCTAAAAAAAACAAAGAAATAATTTTCATTTTCACCCTGAGGCTTTCGCAATATGCCGATGATCATTTTCCTTTTTACATACAATAGAATAATACAATCAACTTTTCTTAACTTAAATAGACAAGAAAGTCAATTCATAAAGATTTGCCAAACTTCGGTGCCTGAACTTCATTCTGCGCTTGAGAGATCTTCAGGAAATACCTGAAGCTCAGATGCTGCACTTTCATCCTGTCTCATCTAGTCAATTCCTCACACAGGCCTCATTAAAGTCGAGCCCCGGGATCCGGCTTTAGACAATAATTTGGTCAAGACAAACTCGACGATGTTGCACAAGAAGCAGCATTAAGTTTCAACGCATTTGGCTTCTTGAGATACAGATGGAAAAAGTTACCGTTTACTGCAGCTTAGCCGTAAAGGTCAAAGATCACTTAATCCGTCCATTTCTGACATGTGTTAGCTTTGTTTGAATGTGATTTTTTTTTAATGGGAGATCATTTTTACTACTAGTCTTTATTTAGGGTTTCTATTATCTCTGCTCTTTATTATTCTAGTGACTCTGCATAAATAAACCTGCTGCACTTGAGAAACTCTTACAGTTTGAGAGCATCAGATGTTTAATTTTACCCCCAGCAGTATTTGCCCAGTGTTGAAGGCTTAATCTGAGTTTCATACATTTGATTAGATTGGTACTTATCTACTACCATTGAATTTGGATCCATGGGGGCTTCAAGGTGTAACTTAAGTTACACCCTGAAGTGCAATAACTGGACTACCCCAACACATTGGTACTTTAGGTATTGGTTAGAGACGGAGTGGTCCTTCAAGAAGCTGATAAATCTGCAGCTCTCACCGTTTCCTGATATGTGAACATTTGTGATCTAATTTATCGCCTAAAAAATAAACATACTTCAATGTATGTGAAATTTATTAAGATTTTACTAAATAAAACTGCTGAAGCAAACAATATGCTCTGTGGTTGTTCTAAAATAGCGCTCTATATATACAAATCTTTATACGTGCATGAGTTATATTAGTCTGGCTGCACCTACACATACGTACAACAAAATTTTATCTATATAACACATTTACTTTTCACCATGGTGACAGATCAGAAGCCGTCAATTAATTAAACTTTTTTTTTTCAATGGATAACAAATGAAATACATTAGTACACATGAAACTACAATAGTTCTTAAGACGGCAAAATATTTTAAAATGACACAAGTATTTAGTACTGATTTATTAAACATTAGTGATACCAAAAATACCAGCACATTTCAAAGCAGACAGCAAATATGCTACCATTGAAAATAAGTTAAGGAATAGATATTACAGTTAAATTAGCCGAATCACAAAAAAAAAAAATCAATCTGACGCTCTACCTCATAGAAATATAGAAACCAGGGGGTTAAAGGGTAAAATGTGGTTCAGCGTTTAACTCTCAGACCTTACAGACTCCTTGAATTGTGGCGTAATCCAGCAATGCGCACTTCAAAACTAAGAGTAAGGCAGTGGGCGTCATGGGATTTTAGCCAAAAATGTTGTTTTTTTTTTTGTGAGAATGAATTTAACACAGCCTGGGAAACTGCGGCCAAACTGTAGCACTCCTGTTATCGTACTCGCTTTCCCAACACAAACCATCAAACCAACAGCTGCGAGACACAAGTGCAGCCCGCGCTCTCCGGTGTTTGCTGGAAAGCGCTGTGGAAAATTGCAGGCATTTATCAGTGGAAGGAAAAGTACTCTGGGTTGGAGAAAGAGGATACACCACGAATTTCACTTAAAACCTGGGCGTTGAAATTAGCCAATTTACCAAAATTACATCAAATTAGTACGGAGTCATTAGACGAATCGTCCCGCGTCTCGTCGCGAGCAATCGGTGACAGCTTGGAAGCTGCAGCTGTAGCTGCGGAGGCTGGACCCGGACTGGTTCAGTCCAAACAGGAGGAGGGGGTCGCCTTCAGGCCGGCCTGGTAGTCAAAACAATCTGCTAAAGACTAATAGGTCACGGTCAGATGACGGTTCTGCTCTTTCTTCCCTCTTTCCACACACACATACCAGGAGCTTCCCTAGAGGGCGATTTGTCCGACCCTAATATGATTACCTGATGATGTTTGCTCAAGATACAATATGAAGATATCACCACCCTGAAACAATATTATTGCTCTATTATGGTGAAAAGCAGCCTGTGAAGACACTAAGCACTTTCATTAAAGTATCGTAACTCACAAATTTAAACTTCAATATTTTATTTTTTTTTATTTTTATTTTTTTTTGCGAAACTCAACCCTGACGATTCCTTACCTATAATTGTGGATTTTCCATGCACTCTTTTTTTTTTTTTTTCCCTGTCTTAAGCTCGGTCTGTCAAATAAAAACATCTAATTTAGTCCCTGGCTGCATGAGGACAGGACTGACTAGTTGGAAAAAATAATTCCACTTGGGCTCGGGCCTGCATTCATATAAGGACATTGGTATTTAACCGTGTAATGAAAGCGGCTTATATCCTTTTAGATTATTAAGTGAAAATATTTAAGACTGTGTCACTGTCTCCAGTGGCTTATATAAGCCGTAGTTACCCTCATAAATGACAATCAATTAAAAAAATCACACATCAGGCCTTTAAAGTGAGCTAACTAGCAGACCAAAACGTCCCAATTTGCCATTATGTGGCTTGGACGTAGACGTGTACCGATTATCGGTATCGAGGTTTTAAAAAGTTACAGTTTCAAAACCGCTGAGACTTTCCTTTGTAGCGTTTAAAGTCCTGTCAGTGAAATACCAAAGAAGTAGTGGAGTTTTCTCTGGCTGTGCAAAGGATGTAGTAATGCAGGGTTGCCCCTACCCCACATGTTGCTGCTCACTGCCAAACAGCTGACTTGTTATTGACTTCTAAGTTGTCCATGAAGTAAAATAAACACCAAACTTAAACAAAAACAAAGCTATAAAACTGACACAAAAACCAGCAGCTTGGAAAAGGGATATTTTTTCCCTTTTCCAAGCCGAGACACAGGAGAGTTTAAATAAAGATATTTTGACAAAACAACACTCAGAAGAAAGTTTATTTGTAGCCATAAACAGATTTACTTTTTGGATTGCACGCCTGTTTGCTAAAATGCCAACATGAGCATCTACTGTGCTAACAGACTGTCGGGTTAAATGTCTTTGCAGTGGATGCCCACAACTGGGCCAGAACGCAGCGCCCAAGATGCTTAAGGTCACAGAGTGTTGGAAGCGCAGCTGGAAAAGAGGAAAAATGTGGATCCATCACAAGTGATGTCACTGCAGTTTTCAACAATAATATCACCATTGCATCACTTTCTGATATCATGCAGCCCTATTTTTCACTCATTTTTGGCCTCCCGTGATGCTATTCCTCCGTTACGGTTAGAGCACATGAAAAATTAGTTGATGATTTGGTTTGGCTACGTCTAGCAACTTGTAGGACCGCCATGGCTGCTGGAGTTGACTTGACAGCATAGTGTTTTTTTTTTCTTCTTTGTGGCACTAGTGGCCTTGTAGGCCTTTATTATACAGCAAAACATGGCTGCACTAAGGACCGACGGCCTCCAGGTCTCGGGCCTCCACTCCAACACCACACACAATGTGACATCATGACAACTCAGGTTTTAAAGCCATAGTTACCAAGCATTTCTCTACCTGGAGAAATACAACTGGTTAACCATCTAATGTCACTTTGTTATATTTGTGATGCTCTGAGAAAGGCACAAGCGCAAAAAACGAACGATATACTCCATATTGAACAGTTCATATACTCATCATTTTATCTGCATGCTGTGAGCGCTTGAGAACAATACTTAAATTAATCACCAAAAAGTAAATAAAGCTTCAAAATAACTTTACTATTGGAGTAATATTGTTGTATTGTTTAGCAGCAGTAGGGATGACTGTAGCTGATCCTGTAACTTTAGACAGGTTACAGGTGGTCATGAGAATCCAATGCCAGCCTCTGTTTTTCTTGGATTAGAGCACATTCATGTTACCTTACTACATCTTCTTGATGCATATCCTCTGACAAACAACTGATTGAGTTTAGATTGCCCAGTTTGCACGTGTATTTTATTACCACCATATTTTAATGCTTTAATGAGTAGAACAAGCTTGATTTCATTCCCACTTTGTTCTGCCCCATTATGCCGATAGCGTTACTTCATCATCGGCGCTAACATGTCCGCCCTCCAACAGCAAATTTGTCATTAGCTTCAGCACATATTGTTTTAAGAAGCGGCCTAATTAAAAGCGCCGACTTCTGCTTTCCTGTTCGCCATGTTGTATTTCTCCCTGCCAGGCTCGGAGCTCCGTGTTTGTGTTTTAATTTGCCCTGCGAGCGGCTCCATCCCTGGAGGCCAAATGACAACAGAATGATAGTTTTGCTAATAGATTTTGTTATCGGACCCGACTTCTTCTGTTGGTGTTGAATTAGGGGGTTTAACTGCTTCCATGTGTGCCGCGAGCGGACAGACGGCTCTGCGTTTGACTGCTGAACGTGGGGGAGAATATATTAAAAAAAAAAAAAAAAACCAGCCACAGAATATGACCCTAGCCTGATGCACCTCATTAGCATAGGTTCAAACGAAACGCACGAAGGCGATGCTGCCGCTTATGAGGCACAAGTCATTAACTCCCAGTCAACTCCGGCTCCATCGCTTTTCATCTATGACACTGAAACGTCAGCTTCATGCACGAGAGTGACGCAATGCTTTTTCCAGCTAAAGCGGTCTAATATTCCAAATAGCTGTAAGAACCGCAGCCATCGGCGGGCTTTCTGAACACGTCCCAGCCACGCATTTAAGCCCTCTTTAGGCGCACGCTTGATTGGGCCTCCATAAAGACGCAAAGCGCGGTTTAAAAGCAAACGTCCAAACTGGAGGATAAATAGTGGAGTTGATTATCCCGGCTGACTCGTTGGCCACCTTCCTCCTCGTCTCCATCTCCGTTTCCAAAACTTCCTGCCCGCCATTAGTTTTAGGAAGCGTTGAAAGCGCAGCGGCGATCCAGAGCTCCTCAGCTATCATACATGGTTTGTTTATGCAGTCTAGATAGACGCAAAGAGCTGCCATCTGGCTGACATGGAAAGGGAAATAGAAGTAAAACACTTTTATTAAAAAACTCTCAAGAAAGGTTGTGCACCCATGTGTGTGTGTATATATATATATATATATATATACACACATATATATATATATATATATATATATATATATATATATATATATATATATATATATATATATATATATATATATATATATGTGTGTGTATTTTTTTTTTTTTTTGAAGAGCAAAACCTGTTAGAAAGCTGAACCTTTAATTTTGAGTCAGAC
>NW_015115885.1:16287-49565 GCF_001443285.1 Poecilia latipinna
GTGTGTGTGTGTGTCATTTGTGGAGGTGTGAGTGTAAGCAGAGAGGGCGTTCCATAGAGCGCGGTTTCCAGGCTCCTTTACCATCACCATCAAAGCTCAGCCTCAATGTGTTTCTAATAGCAGCCGCTGAATTAAACACTGGCTGCACTGCCTCAGCAGAGGATAAATCATTTACAGAACAATTAGCTCATTTGTTGCTCTGCTCCGTTCTGCCAATGACTTCCAGACACAGAGAGCCAGCCGAGGGAGGACGTGTCTGTGTGTTTGTGAGGTGACTGTGTGGGCAAAAAAAATATGCAAAAGTCACCCGATTCAACTGAGTCATCCACTAAACGACACAATCCGCTTTGATGCACGAGTCTCTGCAGCAAGTCTTTGCTTTCATCCTGAAGTGGAGCAAAACAGACAAATGGAAATCAGCTGCTTTCTGAATTCACCACAAAGATTTGGCCTTTTCTTTTCATACACCCACAGATAACTGTGTACAAAAACGCTTCGGATCAGCCACTCCAAGCGGGAGTGAAGCGCACGCATCATGTTTTGTCTGCTGTGCCACTGACTTTGAACCTCAGCTTTTAATTTTGAGACATTCACTCAAATCATAAATAAATATGGGCTGCGCCCTAAAATGCCAATAAAATTGCCCATTTCAAAGGGAACAATGGTCTATTTACAGCAACCACACCATAAGTACCAAGATAATTGGATTTTTTCCAGCGTTTTTATGTTGTTTCCAAACATCTGACAGCTCTTTTATGCCATAAAAAAGAGCTGTAAAACCCCCGATATTGGGCAAATTGTCTCGACTTGTAATACAGGGATTAAAAGGAAAGAAGTTCTCAATTGCAGTCATTGGCAGACAAATTACCACTTTTATTTTCTTTTGCCATTAATTTGAGCTGACCCTCTTCCTAGTTCGAGCCAATAGAAATAGGCCACACTTGTGGAAAAAGCTGTAAAAATATACAGAGTTCTGTGCCCTTAAAACAGAAGTAGACAAATTAGCATGGTTAAAGTTGTTATGTACGGAAAGACCATCTTAACTACAAGCCATCACCTTGGGCTCACCTCGACCAGGAGCGAACGGGCCTCCAGAATCTGCTCCGGTAGAGCACGGCTGTGCCGACCAGGATTTCTACATGCTTATGCAGCCTCCAAGCTGCCCACACATCAATCTGATGAGATCTGAAGGGAGCACACCAAATTCATGGGGGCCCCACGCACCATCCGCGGAGTCCAAAGGGTCTGCTAAACCTGACACTGTGAAGATCTATAAAGATCTTTTACTGCAGAACTGTAATCGCACACTGAAAAATTTGCTGCAGCTTTATTACTTGTGAGTTTTGAAAAAAAAAATTAAAAAAAATGTTCTGACCTCCTTTGCTGTGCTCATCATTTGGAGCTAAACCTCCCGGCTTTGTTTGTCCATGCTCCTTTAAACCTGCAATAACTACTCTGATGGGTTAGCAGCTCATATTATTGTAATCATTTTCTGACTAATGACAGACAACACGCTTTGGTGCTATGCTTTTGTGTCTTACCCATTTTGAAAAAAGAGCAATTGAAAACACTGATCAACTTAAAAACAGTAAAGTATAAATAAGAATAATGCTTTAGGGGTTCAAAATGACTGGTGATGTAAAAACGCACTTATGTTGTGTGGGATTTTCTTTCCCTTTATCCAACATATTAAAAAAAATCTTTGCTAGGACCTCTGATGACCGCTCTGGTTATTTAACTGTAAATCCTTAGTTAGCTGTGTGTTACATGTTGACTCCTGACACCTGAGAGTGAAGGTGGAGTGAGACATCCTTCACAAGATCCATGCATCAGTCGTGACTCAAGAGGCAAGCCCAGTTCTGTTCATTCACCGCCTCCCCATTTTAGTTAACACAACTATCAGAGGCGTTAATACAGAAACTCTCTCATCATTGATTCCAGTTTTTTAACTCTGTTTTATTGTCGTCCTGTTCTGAAAGTATGATTAAACAGCTTAAAATATACTGCTCAAAAAAATAAAGGGAACATTTCATTTAATTTTGTGTGTGGCTCCAAATCCAGGCCTCCATTGGTTAATACATTTGATTTCCATTGATGATTTTTGTGTGATTTTGTTGTCAGCGCATTCAACTTTGTACAGAACAAAGTATTCAATGAGAATATTTCATTCATTCAGATCTAGGATGTGTTATTTGAGTGTTCCCTTTATTTTTTTGAGCAGTGGAGTTCCAATATCCAAGATAAAGACTTAACATATGTACAATTACTCCAAATAATAATAAATTAGAAGCATTGATATTTTACACTTTGAAACAACAATGGTATTTTTTACCAACTGGCATTGTAATCAATTGAACTTGATAACTACATCATGCTTGAATTGCATATAATTAGGTCCAAATATGAGTAGAAATTAGCTACATTTACTTAAGTGGGGTAACTTTTTGGACTATTCATAGTTTTACTTTTACTTCAGTGATATTATTATTAAGAATCACTACTCTTACTGGAGTAAAACTTCTAGATACTTTACTCACCGAGAGTAAGGTCACTGAATAAGAGTTTATGTCAAAGTGAGACTTCGTCTTTACACACACAAGCTTTGTTCTTCTAATTATGTTAATGGAAGTTCACCTTCTTCTACCATAACACCTACTATAAGTATTAGTTTAAAAGTTTTATATCGAAAAAATCAATGATATATATATATGTATATATATATATATATATATATATATATATATATATATATATATATATATATATATATATATATATAATTTGCACATAATTCTTTTTTGTCTGTGAGGTCTCATTTTATAGTATTAAATCAGATGTTTTTAGCTACTCAGCATTTGTGTAGCCTTTTAATCAAATACCATTTTACTTGAGTAAATACACGGGGAAGTTGTGCTACTCTTACTTACAATTTTTCTACCCACATCTGACTAGATTTTATTGTAATGAAGTGGATTTGTCTGACAATTTGTATTCAGGCAGTTGTATTTAGCAAAACCGCACATAAATTGGAGCAATTTCTAGAGTAGAAAAACAAACAAACAACCAAACAAAAACAAAGAGATCAAATGAGTTCCCAGTCTCAAAGAGTTGCCAAACTGTTTCTAGAATCCAAGTCACATTCACCGATCTGCACTCAAACGGCTTCACAGAGACTGGTGAACAGCTTTAAGGTTTAAGTAGCAAAACGAAAGCTGAAACCAAATTCACAACCTTTCCAGTTGACAGACTACACATCACACTAACCTGCATCCATCAAAGCGTGAAATAAAATTCAGTCAATTTCCTGTCTCCCTATGATACTGATATAAAAAGTAATAATCATTTTATTTATCTTTGCTTTACTTTACAGCTTTCTTTGACCCTTGGATCAAGTGCAGCAGATGAATAAATCACATTAGTATTCATCTCACTACCTGCCTGGATGTGTCACACGTGACGCTGTGTGCGCAGCCGTCATTAGTAACAAGGCCGCTTGTTTTGAAACACTTACACCGTAGTCACCCATAATAAGAGGAAATGACTGTATACTTTTCTCACTTTCACCCTCTGCTGCGTTGGAAATGGGAGTAACTGAAGCGGCTGGTTTAAGCAGAGCTGACAGCGGTGATGAACCTCAATAACTATGAAAACATACGAAGAAAGAGCTCTGAACAGAAACTCCCCTTTTACCTCTTCTGGCTCGCTCTCTGTAATCACCAGCACCAACTCTGCCCTTCAGCCCACTCCTACACACTCCTACACACTCCTACACACTCCAGAAATTTGGCAAAGAAACGCTCCAAATTAGTGCTAATCACAGTTAATCGTTTACATTCCAGGACTCATTTTTTTTATTATTGTTAAAGTAATAAAATAAATTTATCTGGAGAGTGTTAATAATATACACAGATATGAGATCTTATGCAAGCCGAAGAGAAACACAGTTAAACATTTGCAATCCATCATAAGGCTTATTAAGAAGTCTCGTTCTGTGTGTATGAATGCAGATGGCTTGTAATGATTTTAAAAACAGCAGTGATTCAACGTTTAAGCGTTTGAAACTGAAACTTAATCAGCATTATTCCAGCTTACAGTGAATGATGACACATTCTCTCTGCAGTAAACATGAGTAATGTACTTTATTATGACTCCATCCCACAGAAAACCTCCTTTTGTTACACTGAGCTTATTGCAACGCTAAAGTGAGCCGATGGTTATTTACGCATAAACACAGACAGATAGATACAAGACAGACACAACCACTTGCTCCTCTGAACAATTGCTAATCTGGTATTAATTTGTGAAATAATGCACTCAGTTAATATCCATTTTAAGGAGTGTATTATTTTATGCAGGAAGCCCAAAACACATTAAGTGCTACTCCACAGGTATTATAAAAGGTGATAATATAAGAATTTAAGACTCATTTGTGCATTTTGTATTGGAGGATGAACCTCTTCAGTTGAGTTTGACAGATGACTGGCTTATTCTGCAATTACAAAGGTGGATAAGACATTTTTTGTAAGTAAATACACTAAAATTATAACAAGGAATGGCTCCCGTACCTCTAGTGGATGAACGACATAATAAAAAGTTTGTAGAAAATAAGGGAATAAATCCTGCAAGAGGGAGAGTGAACCTTCATCTTAAGCTGATTTTAGACACTTCAAACAACTCAAACTGAAAACATTCATATCCATGGGATGCAACAATAAAATGAAGATTATTTACAAAGTTTGTCGAAGTTTTTCTCAGCCGTGTCATTTTGCTACTTCTCCTTGCTGGGCCTGAATCTAATCACCTCATCAGCTACAAATCATCAGTCATCTCAAAGTTCAGGAGTAAACTTTGTGTTTTGAAGCTGTTATTTGTGCAGTGGCATTAAAATGCTACATTACTGCCGTTTGCAGACTGATAAACTGATGAGTCGAGTTGATACAGCCAGTAGCCTCAGACAACAGAAGCTTAGAGTGCTAACATGGATGTATTTTGACTGAGAGGAAGTTTTGTGGGGAAATATTTGCACATATGGATATAAACTGTTTGACTTGTTTTCCAAATGCTAAAATCTGGCATGAGAACAGAGAGTCTGTTAGCTGCATTCGTCCGTCTCATCGACTGTAACTTTTTGGACGTCCAAAATCCAAAAGCTTGTTGCTTTTGGATTTTGCAACAAGCTGCTGTGTTTACAATGGGACATACAGTCATTATGTTCCTGTGCTTTTCCAGAGCAACTAGTTGCTTAGGAATTAGCTAATGGGGCCTATTAGCTGATCAGGCAGACAGTTTCAGACAGCTCCAGTCTACATAACCTCTCTACTAACACAGAGGACGTTTGGCTGAGTAAATGGCGTCAAATTAATGTTTTGGGAGAGAAGAGTCAATATTTTTTAATGTTTAATATGAATATCTGAAGTTAAATGGTTAAAGTCCGCTAACGTCTAGCTGATCAGCTTTTAACCTTCCACCGTTTTGGGGTTTTCCTCACATATTTAAAAAAAATCTGCAATATAATCTCTGTCAACTAACCAATAAAAAGCACACATTTTTTTTTTTTAGAAATCTCATTTGAATAATATAATAGGTCAGGAGCAATTACAGTAGCCTGCCTCACCCTGAACCAGCCTCCTTTAAATGAAGAAGTGCTTAACTTGTCATTGAGTTGTGGAAGAATCTAAACTGCAGATCTGAACTGATGGAGGCGAAGCAACATGTTTTAATATAAACCAGTGAGTCACACCACAGTATCTAGTAAGCCGCTGTTTTAGCCAATTGAGAAACGTAGTTTTAAAATAATGGGTTGTAAGTTGTGTGTTGTGGACAACATTCCCAAAGCCCTTCCTGCTGTGACAGGATGAGCTGAGGGGTCTCTTACAGCACCGCTTACCCAGAGGTCTCTGCCTTTTTTAATCTGGCACTGCTTCCTTACTTCCTTACTTTGAAACACCCAAATAGCCTTAAAACATTACTGTTGTATCATTTCCATAATATCACCGGACTATATGAAATATATTTATTACAATGTGTGTTTTTATGAAAACTTTGTCTCTAACTAATCTCTTATCGCCCTTATTTGTTTTTCTTCAAAACTTTGAAAAAATAACCAAGAAATAAAAAAATATAGACAATGACTTTCATGTGTGCTCACTTCATCATTTGAATGCATTTAGCTCACAAAAGAGCAGTGGAGCTTTTTATCCAGCTGTGATGGGAACCAGTGTAATGTGACTGACAGCCGGTAATGAGGGACTTTATCAAAGTGTCCGCGTTTGAGTGCTCCGACATCAGAAAGTTTCAAAACTGTTTTCCGCGCAGCATGCATTTACAGGTCGGTCATGCATTTGCAGCGGCGGGTTGGCAGCCGCAGATGGTATCTCACATTTCTGACTGACAGCCCCGACCTGCGCAGGCCTGATCGATATGCAAAGAAGTAGTTAAGGAGGGAAGGTTCAAACGAAAGGAGATGTGGATGAGAATAAAACGACGGGACAGATGGGAAACGATTGGTGGGGAAACCGAAACTGGTTTCAGGCCAGTTATCTCCCAGCTGAGAGCGTCTGGGTGAAGACACTCAGGACGTCTAGGCTTTCAGGCGCACAAGTTCAGAGGGTGAGGCAGAAGGGGGGGTGGCAGGGGTGAGACTTGTGCCGCTGAGACTCTGGTTATCCCTCAGCTAAAGGGTCTCTGGGTTTAGACACTGAGGAGGGTATTAGCTTTCACACACTGCTGGGGTAACTGGGGAGTCTGCCAGATGTCAGCTCCTTACCAATAAATCCTGCTAAATGGGCAGCCGGCTCGGTTATAGAGGAAGGCCTGACTGGACGTCAACTCTCTATCATTCTCCGCTCTGTTTGTCAAAACCCGGAGCGAGCTCGTAAATATTTGATTTCACTCAGCTGATGGCAATCCCTCATTCCCTGTAATTCCTCATCAGACCGATGGTTTCTTATGGGAGAGTGGTCTTGATTATGACAATTTCCTGTGCTGGATCAGACAAACCAAAACTCACACTTTTTAAAGTTCACCTCTGCTTTGTCTTTGAAAGGAGGGCAGTTTTTCTTTCTTCTTATTTTAGGTTTTATATCTGTATTAAATTTTGCAGCAGTTTTAATTAAAACCTCGTCAAATCCCGGCTGAAGAATTTACACGCGATTGAATAGATTTTACGCACTCCCGGTAATAAATCTCTCTGTATAAACACGCATAAACTTTAAATTCATATTTTTTTTCGCTCATATTGACTGGAGTTCTGAGGGAAAAAAAACAACAAAAAAACGACTCAGGTCCCCCGAGCTCTCGCTGAGCTCCTGTGACAGAGAAACACTTATGTATATGGAGTGCAGAGGATTTTTTTTAGGAACCACCTTGAACTTTCAAGCCAGCTGCTCCAGTAAAACCGAACCCCCAGCAGGACAATATTGCATGGTCGTTCACCCCAGAAAGTGGACTCTAAAAGAGGTGGCGCTTTTAAAGCCCCTTAGGGCCAGCGAGGTTTATGGGCACAGTTGCTGATCTCAGGTCAGGTATTTAACACAAAACTGACCCGACCCAACAGCCCATCTCTACGACCACCATGTCGCTGTAAACGCCTCTTGACTTGACCTTCGTACAGCTGATATCTCTCTGACTTGTTGTTTTTCTGCTCACCATTTTCCGCTGGTTGCTGAGGCAGAAGGTACAGATGTGCTTAGGCTGAGCCGATTGGTCGGATCCTCGGGTGGGGGAGGAGCTGACGTGGAAGAATGGAGGTGAGGGGGCGTGGCACGGCTGTCCGTCGTGAAGCCCTTCGCCCAGGAGCAAAACGTTCCCCAGATGGCTTATGTAGCTGCTGGCCAGACGTAGCGTCTCAATCTTTGACAGTTTCCTGCAGTCAGATGAGATGTGAGTTGCAAGATTAACATGAAACCTGCAGCGGAACGGTCAATGAAAAAAATATCGCTCCTTACCTGTCGGCCGGCTCGGTGGGGATGAGCGTGCGAAGCGCCGTGAACGCTGTGTTGACAGAATTGGTGCGATCTCTTTCCCGTGCGTTGGCCGCCGTCCTCTGGCGGACTTCGCCGGGAGGAGACGAGCCCGGGGGTCCGAGCCTGCCCGTCAAGTTTGTGACGCTCACGCCGGCGCCCCCGCACATCTTTCTCTTCCTGTTCACCTTGATGTGGAAGGCGGACTGGGACGACGAGGACAGGCGAAAGGATGCAGAGTTGGAGGAGCTGCTGGTGCGGTCCTCGGAGCCTGAGCCCTCGCTGCAGTTCTCGTCGTCGTCTTCGGAGAGGAGGCCGATGTCTCCGTACAAGAAGCGGCCTGCCGGAGGTGGAGTGCGTAGCATGGCAAAAGTCATCTTTGATGGCTATTTGATCAGTCCCGTTCAGGAGCTCTTCCAAGCAGGCTTTGCTCTCTTGTTTGATTGGGTTGCAAAAACGTGTTGATGCTCCCAACGCGTGTCGACTGGTGGCGTTTGGCAAAGCAGACTTGGTTTATAACCTCCTTTTACTCAAAGCAAAACATCAGCAGGTTGAGCTTAAGGTCAAGGGTGGAAAAAGTCGGGTCTTCTGATCTATACCCACAGGTGCATTCAGATTCCAGCTCTGTCTTATTCTCTTCTGAACTGCTAAAATAAAAACATTTAAAAAAACTCCACATTCCCAGAGTGTGCTTAATCTTCAGTTACTCTGTGAGAGCTCAAAATAGCATCTCAAGATTAAAACTCTCTGTCTTTCTTTGTGTGTCTTTACTTCCTACTTTATCACTTGTTTCTACCTGCTTCCCTTCCAAAAGTCCAAGTAGAGTCAACTGGTCTGTGCCGGCAGATTCATGCTCTTTTGCTTCCCCCCTTGTCCGTCTTCCTCTTTGCCTGTTTTGCTCCACGTGTGCGTGCGGTCTGAGTGTTTCAGCCCGCCTCTGGTCTTATAGTCCGAGGGAGGGCCAAGAGGACTGTCGTGCTCCTCCTCCTCTGAGCGTTCAGAGTCCCCCGGCTGCCGTCTGAAAGCAGACCACAGAGACCGGAGGCAAGAGGCGAGCCATCAGCAGTAGTTTGTTTTGGCTGCATGCTGATGCTTTCCAGGGGAAATCCACCCAAAAACAGTGCTTGCATCATCCTCAGGGGCCACAGCAGCTCTCCAGCCAGCCAACATGAGTAAGGTTTACAGATAAGAAGAATAGATAAAGCACTATCAGCTGGCAGCTAGAGGGGGCAATGAGATCACCTAACTCTCTAAGTTAGTTGTTTTCTGCAAACATGTTACCAAAATCTTTTCAAGAAATCTTGAGTACCTTTTTAAGTTTGTGTTCAAAAAAATGATAGTTTTTGCTCTACATTTCTCCTCTGAAAACAACAGAACAGGCTTCCAGGAATGGGCCTAAAGCGTTGTGTTTTGCTCTGCCACATCGTTGACAGTGATAAACTATCGACTGCGAGACGTCAAGTGAAACCTTGCTTTTCTAATTGGTGTCTTTCATTCACAATGCCGTCCCTCTTGTGTTTGTCCTCTGGTTGGGAAATCTGGACGCAATGCAGCCACAGAGCTGGAAGATGGCCGGCCAGACTGAGCTTATAAATAAAAGCCACTAATGGTTTTACTGAGCCATGGCTGAAGTCTTTTCAACTTCACAGTTTTTGACACTAGAGGGCCCGAAGTTTCTAATCTTAAAACACATTTAGTGACTTGCAAAGGGATTCATGCGGGGGAATTGAACTTAGAGCAGTGTACGTCTGTGGATTTTATTGAGATTGTGATGCACCTACACAGAGCAGAACATAACTGTGGAAGGAAAATGATAAAAGTTTTAAGATTGATTGATGTTTTTTCAGCTCCCTTTACAATATTAGCCCTGAGTAGTGTAGTTTAATCCAATTATACAATATATACACAAATGTTCTGTGAAGGCCTCAGAGTTTTGTTAGGGAATATTTGTAGAAAAAAAAAACAAAGGTTTGGAGCAGTTCATAGCAGGGTCATTATATGGCTCAATGTCCTAAACTTAAAATTTACCAGACAAGGATAGCGTTAGTCCCAGGAGTACCATAAAAACACCAGCGGAGCTACAGAGAATCTTAGCTCAGGTGGAATCATCTGTAGACAGTACAACTCTTAAGTTCAGCGCTCTACAGAGTGGAGCCTTATTGGTAGAGAAGCAGGAAGTATGACATTCTTGAAAGAAAAGAATAACAAGTCCTACTGGAGGTGTTCTGGTCAGATGAGATCAATGTTTAACTTTTTGGACATGCAAAACATTATGCATAGAGGAAAACTAACACTTCTCATTTCCCTGAAGGTAAGGTAAGATAATTTTACTTATATAGCATATTTTCAGCAACAAGGCAATTCAAAGTGCTTTACATGAGTTAAAATAAGTATTTCTGGATTCCAACACACCATCCTAATGGTGAAGCATGGTGATGGCATCATTATGCTATGGAAATGTGTTTTTCACAGCAGAGATGGGGAGGCTGGTCAGCACTGATGAGGAAATGAATGGAGCGAAATACAGGTAAAACCAGAAGAGCACATGTTGAAGGTACTCTTCGGTTTCTGACATGGTATAAGTTAATGTTATTTTATGTCTTTGCCAGAGTTCATTGTGGCTACCTTTGCTTGGGTTTTTACTTTTTAGTCATGTCATTTCTCTTAAACTCATGTTTTGCTCATTTATCTTAATTCTCCTTTTTGGTCAGTATTTTAGTCAGTGTCTCCTGATTTGTAAATCCTCTTTAAATAAAATTGACTTGGGATATACAAAAGACTCTAAGCATGCAAATGTAAGGAACTGATTCAGAACAAACCACATTCATGTGTTACATTGCGAGAATCTCTGGTCAGAATGGAAATGCGTCCATCCGTTCTGACTGAGGTTCATCAAAGAATCTGAATCTGAAGAAATTTCAATCTGTGGACATGTAAAACTAGTAGAGACACAACCGAGAACCCAGATTAAACTTCCCTAAACAGATTTTATGAAGGAGTGATGCTACAGGGCTAAATGCATATGCAATGTCACACTTTTCAGATTTTCATTTGTTGAAAATGTTGAAAACCATGTATCCTGTTTCTTCCATTACACAAAGCAAGTGCTATTTAATTTGTCTGGCAAACTGAATAAGAGAGGATCTCAAGAGAAGCACACAGAAACATATAAAAGACAAGAGAGGAAATCTTGGGATTTTATTGATTATCATTGTGTAGCTGCTCAATCTCGCCATGCTTTTCCGTCTTTAAATCAGCAGTAATTAAAGGCTGACTGCCAATGCAAAACCTAGTTATGGAGTCCAGAATCCTCAGTGGTACCTTTGTGAAAGCTCTAAACCAAGCAGCTATTGCCGGTATGCATCTTCTGTGTAACTTGGCAGCTCTAAGGTGCTGCTGAAAACTGATGGCATAATGAATAATACGCGAGTTACACAATGTTACAGTCAGCATTCATCACTCTCAATTTCTCTGTCGATTTTTCCTCTTGCGTCCACACTTCCTCCCTCCTCCCCGCCCGTTTCTTTGTGTCTCAGGCGTACTGTTTATGCTGTGGTATTTAGTGAAGGAACAGAAGCCAATGTTGGTTGCAGCGGTTGATTTCAGCACATACACAAAGCACTTGAAACACTGAGAACGGAAACAGTATGTGGAAGTCAAAACGAACAAAAAACAAAAACTAAATGTAACAAATTTGCTTAGTTTTTAACAAAAAAGAAAGTATTACATTTGGAACCGTCCATCAGTCTTTTGTCACTCCAGACACATATTTGCCTCTTACAGAGCTCTAATCTGGTCGCTTGATGCGCATTTTACCGTTTACCTGCAACAAACGAAGCAGTCAAGAATTCTTCTGATAAAGTTAAATTACATTGCAAAGTAATCAAATAATCTAAATAAGCTGACCGGAAGGGATTGGAACCCTGCACTCCAATTTAATGCCCCACGGCTGTTGTATTGTGGAAATCAAAACTGCAACTAATCCAGTAAACAGTTGACTTTAGGTTCAGGATGCATGTTGGATTTGCTTCCAAATAATCTTCCCTCTTGGTATGTTTGACATAAATTGATAGAGGCAGTAAAAGCAGATGTAATGTGATGCAGGATACGCCAAAGAATGGACTGCGTCAATGAGGTTCTTGAAAATACGGCAAGTGAAATTTAATACGAAGGTTTTCAGCTCTGGCTTGCAGACAACATACTGCAACACAAGCATGTTAAACAGTTTATTTGGATATTCCTAAAATATTTAGAGGGAAAATATCAAACCATCCGGTAGCCAATCGCCCACTCACCATGATTCAACTTCCCCAAACAGCCGTGTTATCTACGGACAATTTGGAGAAAACTCAGTATATACAGACGCAGTCGGCCTATATATATTTTTGAAATATTTTTCCAGTCCAGCTACATCCACTGTGGTCCATCATTACATGCATTAGCATGATCTTCCTCGTATTTGCATCCCTCTGGAGAGTATGGCTGGTCTGACACAGCATCCATTTCACTCTGAATTACTGCCTCCAGGCTAAAACACATTGGACTCAAAATAATGTCGACTGTGAGTCTTCTTAGAATAGCACATCTGTATTTGGGCGAGGAAGGTTGTATAAAAAGGAAGGAGCTATATTACAGAAAAATAATGGTGTAATTTACATAAAATTGTTGACTTAAGTTCGCAACACAGTCACAATGAAGAAGGACACACCTCTGTTGGAAAGGACTGGCTGTCAATCAGACTGCACTGACAGATTCTAGGGATAAGATGAAACATACCTAGAATGGTTGGAGTGTTTTTATTGCACATTTTGAAATTATACTTTGAAATGGAGATGTGTGATTTAGAGCTTTTGGAAAAGCCGGAGATATAAAAATAACCTCAAGGAAATATTGCTCAACACAGTCATGTTTGATTGGCCTGTGAATGGTACTTCAGATTTTTCCAAATCATGTCTTTACCTTAGTTCTTCGTAGGATGCATTTACACCAGCCCTGTCTAGTTTGCTTTGATCAAACTCTAGTTTGCTTGAATAGACGGTTCGGTTCATTTGGGGAAGTGGGAGTGCACAATTCAACTCTGATGCTTCACAAAAAAGCGAACTCTGCTCTGCCTGAAAACCTAGGGCTTTATTTGTTTGAAGTGAACTCTGTTGTGGTTCAAGTGCTTATGTGAATGCCAAACGGACCAGAGACCGAAGACAGGAGGCAGACTGTTGCGCAGCGCATATTGGTTAAATGCAACCAAAACAGATGAGCGAGTCTAGTGCAAGTGGAGCAATGGCTCATGGTCTTTTACCAAACGCAAAAGAGAAATCCTACAACCGTTAAAATTTGTCGTATTCCGTTTCTGTTCATATTTTGTGAAAATTAAGTTGCGGTCAGTGTCTTGTTCAGAGGTATTCATGTTGTTTCCTTCAGTGGTTCTTGGTGCGGCGCCACCAAGAATGAAGGGGCAACAGTTTGCTCAGAGGGCTTGTTTTATTTATTTAATTTCCCTTTGGAATCAATAAAGTATTTTTGTTTTGAAATGATCTGACACATTGCAGTGTGAACACGAACCACCTCAGCTGAAAACGTAACAAATGTTGCAATGTTGGTCTCCAATCAAATCGAGTCCAATGGACCCACATTTTTTTTGTCCATTTTTTTTTTGAGTTTATATCACACATTGCTGAAGATTGCTGAATACATAATATAATGTAGGATGCATTATCTGCAGCTGAGATGGGTACTGTGAGCTTTCTTGTTCCAAGAAGAAAAAAAATGGTCACAGTAAGATATTATTCACAAAGAGATAATCTCTTGCTGCTGTAGGTAGAATTAAAGAGATCACTTAGTACTTAAAGTAAGTGCATTATAAAAAGAGTTATGGAAGTAAAGGGGCTTTTGAGAGAGAACAAAAAAAAACACTTTCATGTTATTGTGATCATTCAAATTGGGCTTGAGAAAAATTGGATTCAGAAACATATCAGCTCCTTTCTTGCAGATGCAGCTTTGTGTCAAGAAGTCTAAAAAAGTGTCTCATCTTGGGTATGGGATCGACTCTGTTCGGTCTACTCATTGAACTCTTTCTTCATTTGAGGCAGAGCTGTTCTTTCTCACGCTGGTCGTTTCACAGTTCTGGGGTATAATGACAATATACTGTATATAAATTGTAAAACCGAGTGGTTTTCTCCCCTTAAAAGACGCAGCAGCAGTAGTGGTGGCAGCAGCACAGTAGTAGTAGAACACCATCTGATAGTCATTACCCCACCCGTCTCCTCCCCCAACCTTTCCCTTCCTCTTCTCCGTTTGCTTTATACTCTTTTCTCAACTCAGACATATTATTCATTAGTCTGATGAAAAACACCCACCAGCTTAGCTGGGTCCAATCTCTCTGAAAGACATACACTCACACAAAAGCACAACTGACACAAAGACAGATATACAACACACACCCACAGTCTCAACCCAGTTGAACCATTTTGGCACGGGTCAGGGGCCTGTCAAAACTCCGATGCAGGTCTGGAGCAGAACACAGGCAAATAGATAGATGGGTATAGATACCCCCAAGCAACTCAGTTATTTATTATAGCTGTCAGATGTTCTTATTTTTCATGAAACAAATCAGAAAGGAGGATTTGACCTTGTTTTGATGCCACTGAGCAGACGTCTGGAGTGGTTCTTTTCTAAAAGTAATTGTTGGTCTTCCGCAGCAGGGAGCATGGCATGACGACAGGAATTAGAACAGGAAGACAAGTCAAATAGAAAGGTTTCGACTAAAAAGACGAATGGGAAAGAGATGGTGGCCGTCTGCCAGCGCTCCAGACTGCATGGTGTATTGCATCGGGAAACCGGTCGGAAGTGCTCGCCCCCCTATAACTTGCTCCCCACCCCAGCCCCAATTTCAGCCTCATGCAGCCTCAGCGCCAGCCACACTCTACTGTGTTTCCCAAGAGAGCCAGACTCTACAGCTGGCCTTATTAAACCAAGAGAAGCAGAGAGACAGAAAAAAAAAGAAGCAGATGGAAAGAGAGGTCACACAACTGGAAGACATCAGTTGAAGCCGTGCTCGCTCTCTTAGGTTTTTCCATTCATATCCCGTTTTATGATGGAGTTTCTTACAAACACTCTTGCGGTGCAGCGAGTTCAGGCTCACAGTAAAAAGCTATTGTTTGATTCGACAACCCTCAGAATGCTGTAAAACAATGAGACGAATGCTGGGGAATTAAAAGTCTGTGTGACTTTTATCTCGTGTGTGAGTGCGTCTGAAGGCTGTCGTCATGCATGTGGCCCCCGCTGTACGAGTGCGTCTCATCCAGTTTGTGTGAATCTCGTCGCAGTTGTGAACACGGAGGAGCAATAAAAGAAACTCCGCAGGGTGGACGTCTGTTTCCAATCTGTTATCTGGAGCTCATTTAAAATTAGATTCATTCCTCCTACATTTTGTCTGAGCTGACTTTTCACCTTGAAATGTTTTTATTTTTTATTTTTATTTTTTTATTCCTAACGTGCTCTTTGTTTTACACAAACACAATTAGACAAATTCACACCTGTGCTCAGTGTCTGCTCAGACAGCTTCTGGCTGAGGACCGACTCGACGGGAGCAACTGGAGGAGAAGCATATTGCTCAAGGCTCTCCAGTTCATATCAAGTGTCAGGAAGGCATTACACGCTCATTTTAGCATTGAGGATTTAAATGAGCATCACTGTGATGGGCCTAAACTCTCCAAACTCCAATGATGCTATCCAACCCCATCCTTCAAGGGCTTTCTGCTCTTCTACCTCTTTATTGCTGCACACACTGCCGAGGCTTTTCTCTAACATGTCCAATCCGTGCTACAATTAACTCTGAAAAACAGGCCACTCCTTCTGCTTTCCTGCAACCAGGCATCACCAAGCAAGGTGGAAATTCAAGATTTACACCGTTCGTTTGCACATTGAGCACATACTGCATTGGGAAGGGGAAGACACAGCACCTCCTACAGAATGAAAACTGAGAAGATAGTGTCTGGGTCTTCAACTCTTCACGTGTATAAATCTAAAAATTATGGCCCTTTTCCAAAAGCGTCTACTCAGCACGGCTTGACTTGGCTCTATGCGGTTTTCCACTAGTAACGGCCACGTGCTGCCAGCCCCTTTTCAGAACCTACTTTGCTGGTGGAAAAATGTGTGGAATTGGGTTAAAAACATGTCAAAAGACTGTAAGTCACTGATTGGCTCGGAGATGGAGTCACTGGTTGCATCACAAGAATCAATACACAACACTAATCCAACATGCCGTTTGAAAAAACTCAGAAGAGCGACTGAGTGGATTTGGAGATTCAAACAACAGTAGCCGACTGAGCACAATGTTCAACATATCCTTTAAAAATAACTGCATCAAAGTGATTTCTCTGCTTTATTGCAGTCTGCAATGCATTGTAATTAAGTCGCACATATAAGTAGCAGTAAAGATGGACACCAGTCTCTTCCTGTTGGGTTGGGCAGTGGTACTGCTTTGAATCCTGCAAAAACTTATGATTATAGATAGATAGATATAGATCACATTTGTAAGCTAATAATGTGATTATTATTTCTCTGTCAGAAAAGTTTACTTCCTGCTAACTCTTCTGCTGCTATTTCTATTATGTAGCGGTATTATTTTCTCAAGTGTAACAGGTTGTGTTCAGGAGAGAAAGGTGTTTATATAAATGATAGAGCCACTTTTTGCAGCTATTTGCTCAGAGAATTTTCTGCAGCATGTCTTCAGTTTGGTAAAAAAAGAGACAGACGCTGCACAGATGAAAAGTAAAACAGGGGCAGGTAAGTTATCATGGACATTTTATGGTTCATAAAGAAAACAAGAACAAAATACTTTGTTCTTGTCTGGGCCAAAAGCGCACTATTGGCTCAGATCTTCAGCTAGAAGGTTTGCAGTATACTGACAAGATGTTTGTAATCTGCCTGCAAACAAAACAGCCATTGGTGGTGATATGCTGATATTGTAATCGCATTGCAATACAAACACTTTTAGTGCTGCTATTTAGTCCACTTTCTGGTCCAATCTCAAACAATCTGCTGCATTCATCCACCAGGACCATCTGATCTGGTTTTATACTGAATTGAGATACAGTGAAAGTTATTTACCGCAAGCATTAAACAGATAAAACCTGTTGCCAAAACTTTAATTAAAATATCCCAGACATATCTCTTTAAAACCCATTGTGGATGGACCCGTCACTTGTGCAACACTCGTTTTGTTTCTCTGTGACCCAAATGGAAAGTTCTGTAATGATTAGTATCAGGTACACATTAAAGGAAAATTGTTAGAATCTTATTTTTAGTAAATTAGTTTTGGTAGTTCATTTCTGACCTGGCTAGTAAAATTACAACATAAAAAAGAAGCGTTGCTGTGATTAGCCTCCTCTTATTGGCAACATAAAAGCAGTTCCCCAGACTCTGCTGCTCAATCTGGCCAGTAGCAGCTCCAGCTCTCCGTTACAGAGCGGCGGTGGCGCTCCAGCAGCGGTCTTAAAGAGACATCAGCTGTGATGTCACTGCCACTAATGAGGTGGCGGGAACCATTTGACCACCTGACTCAGTCCTCCTCACCTCTGCCTGTATTTTTAACTTTCTCTTAAAGTCCTCTCTCACTCACTTTTCATTCGCCCTGCTGCGTGCAACCATCACTGCCCACCGCTCGTGTTTCATCCCCGGGTCATTCCCTCGGTGGTTACATGAGCTCAGCTGTCTTGGTCTTCTGGTCAACTCCAATCATTTCCAGAGCCAACCCTGGATGCATCAGTCGGGTTGTTGGAGCTGACAGAGATAAACTAATGGCTGCTTCAACCTTTAATCATTGGCAAATGATTTATGTTAACCGGGTCTGTCTACTGTAAAAGGCAACAATAAATAAAATCCTGCACACCACAGTTTTCCAAACTTTTAGGGCTTTGGTTGGCTCTGATATATTCCATAGTGTAATGACTGGCTGCCTCGGATGCCAGGGAGCTCACATCACCAGAGGACAGACAGGGGGGAACAAAAAGGGAGAGTTTACAGGGAAATGGAAATAGACATGGGTACAAAGTGATTATGATTCGACTGACTGAGACTTGCAAACCAAACTGCAGTTTTTATGATAGAGAAGGAGAGAGAGAGAATAAAGACACGAGGCACAAGAGAGGCACTAACTGTCACAGTCCCTCTGGAAAAGAAATTAAACGCAAATATTCACGTCTAGACACCAAAAAAGTAATAGCTGTGTGAGATGTCAGTATATACAGGCTATTTGCAGAAAAGATATAAGCAACATAAATCTACAGTCTTCCTTTTTCCGCTCTAGAAATAAGCCAATCAGCAGCGAGGAAAACAAATACAAGTCCCTGATTGGCTGCTTCACAATCGCCAGCCAATAACGTGTAAAGGTGCATTGTGTATCAAAAGCTGCATATGATACATATTTTATTAAAATATTTTTATTTTCAGACTCTATATTGTTAATTTAGTTGAAAGTGAGTGATTAGGTTGAACCTAGACTTTTATACAATCAACAATAAATACACTAATATATTTTAGTAGTTCATTTTGTAAGGATACAAATCAAAACATAAAACACAAAATTGGCAACTCCTAAAATAAAATTCTGATTTCTGAATGGCGTACAGAATGAAACTGAGTATCGCCATCTGATCAGAGGATTCATTTCATCAAAAGTCCCATCAGTGTCTTTTATAGAGAAGAGAAAGTGATAAAAACTGTCTTTTTGTATCACATCTCAATGATCTGTACTGGGTTATTTGACCTTCCTATTGATTTAGGTGGATTTCAGTCTGTCTGTGGTTTTACACTTGTGTTATACTATTTCCATTTGCTCACTGAAATGGATCTTCAAAGCTTGGAATATTGTTTTATGTCCCAGCTCTGTTTTAAAGTTCTTTGCAATATTAACTTGGCTTCCATGCAACACCGGCATTTAGTGCAAAGATGGCTGAATACAAATAATACATTTATCAGATTTTTGCTTAAAGCAGAATTACAAAAGCTATGCATCCTTTTTCTTCCACTTCACAATAATATTCAACGTTGTATCGGTCTAAAATGTAAAACCGATGCGTGCGAATACTTTTGCATGGCACTATAAATGTAAGTTTCCACCAGCTACAAATATAAACAATTGCTACATTCTCTCAGATTGCCGAAGTCTGCATGTAGTGTTTTAAATGTATTTTATTTAATGGAGATGCATTTTAAGCCAAAGTCAACACTTTCAAGATGGAGAAGAAAGACACTGTAAATGTCAGTCACCAAAGAAAGCTTTCGTTATGTTACAAAACTTAACGTGGATATGTATTACAAATATAAAGTGTGAAGGCAGTTTTAAGGCAGGTCAAGTGCAAACATTTCGTACTTCATACAGGGTTTTACGACGGTTCCACTGCTGCGCCTCAGTCAGGCGAGTTTCACAGAAACGTCCAGAGAGAGAGTGAAAAGTAATCCTTCTTTAAAAGTGTCACTGACATCACCGGACTGCAGGAGGCCGAAGAGACGAGGTTTCGTTTTCCTTATCAGCTGCACGCACGCACCTGCTGAGCCCACGCTGAATGACGGGGGTTTGTCTTAGCTCGTCACCCTGACTATAACCAGTCTGCATCTCTTTACTCACAAAAACAACAAATAAATCCTGGGAGGCTACACTGGACATGACAAAAGCTGTGTTTCAAACTGCTTCCGGAGAATAAATGGTATGCTAGGAATGGATGAAATAAGATGAGCTCTTTTGATGAACTTGTTAAGGGACTCTGAGGGATCAAGTAAAAGATGTGTCAGACCCGCGTGCTAAACGTGCGAGAATGTGTGCGTTTGATGTTACACCCTTGTAAACCCACAGCTGGAGAGGGCTGCACCCTCTGGACCACCGCAACCTTCTAGTAAACCTTGCATGCACACGCGCGCGCACCCATACACACACACACAAGCGCAGACCTTAATAAAGTTGTTGCTTGGGGAACAGGCCCGGCACGTCCAATCTGAGGCAGAAGTGACCTGGCTGAAATTGAATCCATATCGGTACAAATGATTCTTCAGTTAGGACAAAAGAAATGAACAAAAAAACTTTTTTTTTAATTCTAGCTTATTTATGCTACTATAGCAATTTATCACTGGTTTAAGTGTATAAACCAGTACATTTCCTGCAAAACTCCAGCATCCAGATGTGGAGTTAGAAATACAAGCCTCACCAGGAGGGGACACCAGTTTATGCCATGAAGTCAGTAGTTCACACACAGTCTTTAGAGAAGGGGAACACCTGGCAGACCACCTGAGCTGAGCGCCGCACTGGTTTACAGTGCAAAAGTATTCACACGCCTTGTACTTTTCCACATTTGATTACAATGTATCCACAAAGTAAATGTTGGTTTAGTTACACCAACATAAGGTGGCAGGGAGGAGGCATGTTTTGTTAGAATTTTCTACAAAAGTGTGAAAATTGTGGCGTGTATTTGTGTTCAGTCAACGCCTTGGAGAACTTCCTTTTGCTGCAATTACAGCTGCAGGTTTTCTCGGGTATGTCTGATTCTGATTCCCAGTTGGCTTAAGGCTTTGACTTTGACTAGACCTTTGCAACCCTAAGAGTCACGTATACCTTTAGTCCAGATAAGACTTCTTTAGAGATGCGAATGTTGGAGGATCTTCAAAAGAAAAAAGAGAGAAATGTCTACTTCAGGAAATGTTTTGTATTTTTTAAAGAAACCCATTTTATGTTTGGTGTTAGGCTTTAAACTAGCATTTATTACTAAATCTATAAATAAAACATAAGCTGATTATTTATGCTTTTAAGCCAACGTTACTAAGAGCAAAGAGCCATTGTGGAAGGTCTAAAGAGCCACTTGCGGCTCTGGAGCGTCAGGTTGCAAACCTCTGAACTAGACCATTCTAACATATATATGCTTTGGTTTAAGAAAACATATTTTTCTGCCCATTAATTCTGACAAGTTTTCTTTCTAGAGTTCAGCTTCTCCACAACACGACGCTGCTGTGGCCATGTTTGTTTTGGTAGGTTAGACGTTGTGCAACACTCTGTCCATTTTATGTTGATAGAATAATAAACATCATGAGTCATTCAAAGAGTAACACGTGGCCTTATAACCAAATCCTCCATTACGCTTCTCCACATCGTTTGCCCCGGCCTGTACGATGTCTTTCTTGGTCTTCATGATCCTGTTTGTTCACTGATGTTCACTAACTAACCTCTGAGGCCTTCAGGTGGCTCTTTGAACTTATTTGGGTGAACTAGATTTTATTTAGGTGTATGAGAGTAAATGGGCTGAATACAAAAAATGCGCCACACTTTGGGGAAATAAGGGGCCAAATACCTTTTTGTGCATTTTAATTTTGGACTGTCTAAGATATTCTGTGGCTGAATAAAGGTAGAAAAACTAAGATGCTTCTTTTGTTTTTGTAGCAGTTTATCCCACTCAGGACACAAAAGTCAGGTGCAAAGCAAATTTACAGCAAGTCTGTGTTTAGACAAATATTAGCGGCTGACAAAGCTCTAAATCAGTCAGCACAAGAACAATCTAAGACATTAAATAAACCGCTGTGCTTTGCAAATTCACCCATTAAATATCTTTTATTTCCCCTGATTGTAGAAATTATATTGGATGAGGTCATGCCGCAGCTGACTGCGAGCAAACACTCCTATTTTAAAGCAGTGGATTGTTTCCAGGGTGATGATATAACGCAGTCCAGATGAGTCCCCTTCAAGGATTGCCTCATTATCGCACATGCTACAGCTGCACCCACTCTGTGTGTCTATGAGGAGCTATGTTTATGTGAGAGCACGTGCATGCATGCAAGCTGAGCTTGTGTGCATGTGTCTCTGACTATTTAAACTCTACTTGCAGTCAATTACCAGAAAATGGCTTGTGCGGTTCGTTTTTTCCCTCCATAAGAGCTAATTATAGGGTTTGGGTTAAGGTTAGAATTGGGGTTGGGATAGCAGGAAAGTCCTGGCTGGAGGAGCCTGGTCCATCCAGAGGACATGAAACCAGGGGGCGTAGCCGAAGGACCGCCAGGGAGTGACTAGGCACCAGACGAATCTGATAGCTGCCTCTATGTGGCACTTCAAAGTCTACTTTTAGCTTTGGTTAGGCTGTTGCCATGCTCGTGTTCTCAAAGCCAAGGAAGCACAACTTCGTCCAGAATTTACGTTGCTGAATCACAATAGTAATATCCAAACCTGTAGCTCTCACTTTATGACCTATGCAGCTCTAACTTTGTAAGGTAAAGCTTAAGAAGATGTCTATGAAATGTCTGCTTTTGCTGTCACCACCTTCGTTGACACTTGTTCTTGTGAGACGGTTGGTGATGCTACTGCCTAATTCGTACCTCCCAATTTATTTTGCTGTCTGCTCGACCACAAAGCCCAGTGTGACTTAAGCTACGTTATTTTCCCAGTGTGGATGATTCGTCCTTCAGGTACGGCGAGGACACTAATTATTTTGGTGAAAAATCATTTTATTCGACACGTTCTTTTATTTTTCTCCTCTTCCGAGTAGAGAGCTTATAAAACAGCGGATTAAGAGCCTGTAATAAAAAATTTTATACAGTGGATTTCTTTTTATACGTTCAATTCCCAGATCCCGTCTGTGTTTTTTGCTGGGTGGAAATCATGATGCCCTAAAACTATGGTCTGGACTGGGTCCGGATCTGGACTTTCAGAACCACTGAGTAAGTGAGTGTTTACAACTGTCTCTAAATGATGCAATTAAAACACACTATAATCAGCCGCATCATTACTGAGTCATACTTTCCTCTAATAAAGCGCTAACAATGATAATGTTGTTAGTGCAGTTTGTGTGAAACGCAAGGAAAAAAAATAAAGTTGACGGTAGATAGGGGGGGGAAACGTAGATATACGGTATTTAATTATATTACTTAAGGTCCCTTTGGGATCAATAAAGTATTTTTGAATATGAAGTTGAATTTCATACTCTACTCAACATTTTCTCTCCTCATGGTGATCCTAGAGGGAGATTTTTAAAGTTTTTCGCCTGAAACTGGTCAGGTTGGGACCAAGTGATTAAATTACCAAAGCCAGTGACTGGTAGGATGGATGACCTTCCTCGATAAATACGACCGAATAACAACAACACTTGGCTTTAGGGCCTAGTTCAATTCCTTACCAATACAAATTTAATGGTAAAACAGTAAAAAAAATGAAGTTCTATGGCTATTCTGAAAGGATCCAAACTAAACAGCAAATCTATAAAAGAGTAGCTCAGAATGGAACGTAGCCACACTGTATTTAACGTACTGAATCAGGGTGACCTCATTTTTTAATTTAGTGATAGTTTCAGAATGTGCAATAAAACCTATTTATAAAGTCCAGAATGAGCGAGCAGAGGGAAAGGAAGATGTAGCGCTAGCAGAGGACGGATTTCCGACAGTAGCCCGGTCCTGACAGCTTCCATCATATCCGACTATACTCAACCTCATGCAGGGACTTTGCACATGGTAAAACTATCACAGACAGAACACACACACACACACATACACACACACACACACACACACACACACACACACACACACATTGTCTCCCACATACAGTGGACACACATGTTCTCTCTCAGTCTCAGCCAGGAAACGGCTTTCATTCATATTTGAACACTGAAGAAATACAAACGGACAGCTTCAGAAACAGAAAGTCATTCGGCTCCCAGCAGAGAGTTTGTGTCACTGCAGGCCCGGGATCAGGATTCCCAGCTGGGAATATTTAGGAAGTAGACAGTAGATGTGAACAAGGTGAGCTGAGTTCTCCTGCACAACCATTTGTCACCAAACCTCAGCTTTTCCTGAGACAGCTTAATTTGTTTGTGGCTGCAGAAAGGCTTCTCAATAAAACACGTGGTTGGGAATTCATCGCCATCTCTGCTGAAAAAGTTCCCAAGCCGAACAGAAAAATCTAACTGACTCACATAATTACCTGGGGTTTTTTTTGTTGTTGCTTTTTTGGGGGGGGGGGTTGCGCAGCTAATGTGAAATCATCTGCATATGGTGAGAATTTGATGAAAACTTTGTGTAATTTAAGCACCAGCTCAAAATCTTCCAAAGTATGTCCGTTTCTTTTGCTGCTGCTAAGAGGCACTCTGTGGAAACAAAGGCCGTCCTGCACAAATTAATATTATGTTTGGATTTGTTCGCGCTACCAAGAAATAACAGCCTGGGGTTAGTTTGTATTTCTTGGACAAGCACTACTGATGAATCAACCTGATGACAAGACCTTGGAAAGTTGAAATGTATCCAATATAATAACATAAAAATCATTTCAACAACTAATTAGGGAGATGACTGGGGTTGGTAATCGTCCGTTGCCTCAGAACGCAGTAAGTACATCAATGAGTATATCAAAAATGTTTAACTAAACATCAGCTTAGCATTCACTAGAATGTTAAGACATTACTCTTTATTTTTATGTAAAACATTTCTTACTTTACCATGAAGCCGATGAATGGACAATAATTCAGGGTTTCGATAAACAATCGCTGTTGAGCGATAACTGCTGAGCAGTTTTCTACTTCGTACAGCGAAACCATTCAACAAAGTGGCTGCTAACGTTGGACCTAAAGGTATGGTATGGGTTCTAAAGAAGATCTTCAGAAAGAAAGCAAAGTTTCAAAATGACTGCTACTAGTTTTTCTCACAATGTTACAAGAAATAAAGAGGTATTATTAGCAGTTTTGACCCCCATAGGAAAGGCTTGGCTCCCCCTAAAAGAGGCGACAACGAGACTAAAGCATTTAAGCTTTTAATCTTCAATCTGCGGTGAAATTGAAATTTCAAATGACTATGGAAGAATCTTGTATTAGGTATTTGGATAATCCATACAGTGGACTATGTCAACTCTGAAAACTATTGAAATTGTTTCCTGCAAAGTAATCAGAGTGAATCAAAAACTTAGATTTTTTTTTAAATTAATACAAAAAAATCTTAAAAAGAAAAAGACAAAACAGGAATGGTTTAGTCTGGTTTGATATTAGGCAGACTTTTGATTCCTTTTCAGTTTTGCAGATCTCAGAAGAGTAGTTCTTATGAATCTGTAAGAACTACAGAATCAAATAAGTACAGTTTGTTCTGTTATTGTTCTGCATTTTAATATACAAGATTCCTTTTCATTTTAAATTTGTGGTGCCACAATAACAATGATAGGGGTCTGTGTGTTTCCTTTCCTTTCCTCCTTTTACAAACATATAAGTAAGACATTATGATTCCTACCATCTAATGAAACATAAACTGTATTGTGGAAAGTAGTAGACACGCTTAGGATGCCTGTCTATTTGTCATTAGCCATTAAACTTTGTGTTTTTCAAAGACAAAAGGTTGTAATTTTAGCTTAAATTAGTTAAGAAGTCAGTAAAGTTCTGTTTTCGTTTTACAAATTGCTCATTTCCAGGAAGCTCACTGTCAATGTTTCCTTTTTTAGAGCTTTCTTTGCCATCTTCTTCGATGCTGTCAGGTATTCTTACATCACAAAGCAAAAATGCGCCCTTAACTCATCTTGCCCGGTTAAATGAGAACCGCTCTTCGTCAGCATAACTGGACGAGGCTCAAAAAACATCATGTAATTTTTGTCTGCTGCCACTAGACGGGGTAAGAGTCGGGGGGTGAGCCAAACGCCTGCCCCATAATAACCACCAGACATGACTCATTCAGCGTGGAATACCACAGCAGCCACAAACAGGTCTCTGGCAGACAAGGAGCAGAAATCCGACCCCACAGCAGAGTTTGTGAATGGGACAGGAATGAGCAAAACCAGGCTAAATTTAATAGAGCTCCAATACGTTTCAGAGATTTAGGAGTTTTAAGAAATCACCAAATGTTTAGTTTGGCTTATTTGTAAAGTCAAGTGTGTAAGTGACTAAAGGCTGTGTGTTTTAGCTGTTGATATTAGTTTAACCAAGAGGAAACTCGGCCTTTCTCTCCACCTCACAGTTTCTCTTTATTTCCTTTCTTAAATTCCCCCGCCGGCTCCGTGATTCTTTTGGCAAAACGTCCTCTCATCGAGTCGTCACGCGCAGCTTTTTAAAAGACAACGCGGGGACGACATATCACCTTGTCAGATATGATTGCAGCTCTGATCATCGTCATTCTTGCCCCCACCGAGCACGCCGCTCAGTATATGAGGACTAACACATGTTGGACGGCCGAGTCGTTATTCGCGGCCGTGGAGCTCGTCCAAGCCTGGAAGGGCCTGGAGAGCTCCGAGTCCATTCCGCGGGCATAAGAAATAACGCAGAAATAACATATTGTTCAGCTTAAAGTATGGCGGCCCAGGAGGTGGTGGAGGGGGGAGAGCAAACTGTGAGTGGTCACATTACATGAAAACAGCAGGCAGGAAGTGTTTTGCAACAGCGGAAAATCTTCAGGTCCAGTCTGACCACCAGACGGTCACACTTCATCTGGCCTGCGGTCAGCGGATGGATATCATCCCTACTGTACAGGGCTGGAGACGCTGCCCGGCGTTCGTCTCTTACCCTTTCTGCACGCTTTTCAAAGTTTACACCTTGTCCTTCCATCTCTTTCTCTGCCTCTCCTGCTACATCTTTCTTCTTTTACAACTACGTCTGATCATGTTTAGCGCCCCCCCCTTTACCTTTCACCTCAAGCTTCCCCCCCTCTCTCTCTCTGTTTGTGGTCAGTCACACTTAATCTAGCTCCATCCATCTGTTTCTCTTCACTCATTTAGTCCGGCCTGCTTTCGATTAAGATTACATCAGGCTTTGACCTATTAGTGTGCCATGATCCTTTTGAAGTCATGCTGTGGTTACAGGTTAAGCTCAAAGCCCACCAATCTTCATACTCAGTCTAACACAGACAGCAATGGGAAAGTAAAGAGAAAAAAAAATGAGCATAGGTTTGTAAATGTTTTCGGCCAGGAACCAAAGTCATTGTTTTTTTTTTCTCTCTCTCTCTCTGGGATCTGGGATCATTAAACGCTATAAGAGTCGTGGTAATATGGACACCCAATAGAGACTCATTTTGGACTCTAACCCATAATCCAACCAACCAAGCTGTGAACTGGAATATATTGTTCATTTAACCCCATATCCTGAGGATTTTTGAGACTTTCTGTTCCCTATTATGGTTCCTGTTTAAAATTGGACTCACAGTTTCCACTAAACATAATCCAGACCGCTTTCATAGCTTTAGGAGCCAAATGAGGAACATATTGAGGCCTATCTACTAGCCTAACCCTCCACTTATAAGTCATTTTAATAAAGCACTAATACTTTTATTTTAATGATACAAAGACCTATAAAAACCTGCAGATGTGAAGTTCTCCCAGATTAAATAATGTTTAAGTTGTGTCCCCTGCTCGTTCTCATGATTCACTTCTTACCTGATCACTACGAAAGAGAATTGAACGTGAGGCGTTAAAATTATTTACATTTAAATGAGGCGTATTAGATTGTAGGCTGCACAGTCACATGGTTGTTAAAACTGGTACCTAGCAGAAAGAAGGTTGTGGGTTTGAATCCTGGCATAAAGTCTTGAGGTATGTTTTTTTTTTTTTTTTTCCGCAAGTAGCCTGGCTTCCCCCTACAGCCTGAAAAAGGGGGGGATAAGCACTGGAAAAAAAAAATCTCTCTGCAGCCAAACAAGAAAACAGAAGATGGTGTCTTTTATGACGTTGAATTTTTGTGTTCTTATGAGGTAAAGCAATTTGAGCTGCCTTGTTGCTGAGATGTGCAATTAAAATAAACTTTTTTGAAAAATGCTCTTATAAACACTCAGTTTCCATGGATACGCTAAATAAAATAAAGAAATACTGACTGCTGTACAAAGAACAAATAGCATTCTTGCTAGCATAGATCTTTCTTATCCAATGAGCCTTTTTCTTGACTGAATTTCGTGGAAATGTTAGGAATGTTAAACTGTGGTGTAGTGATTTAAGAAATATATGTATTTTAGTGAATTATAGTCAAATTAGTTGAATTAATGTCAAATTCTTAAAAAATTAGCTTGTTCATGACCGTTACTTTTTGAAAAATGCTCTGATAAACACTCTGTTTCCATGGATACGCTAAATAAAATGCATTAGCTATTTAATGTTACTACCATGCCATAGCCCCCCAGCCTTATAGAAGGGACAATGAGTTTAGTTTGCAGATTTGTACAGCAGCGGGTGGATCTAGATTTTCTTCTGACGAAAAGAAGAAAACGGCCGAGTGTTTGTCCAAAATCCTTGAACGAAATCTCCAGTTTTAGTAAGAAGTGCACATTTCACCATTCACACCATGTTGAAACTCTTGAATGAAATTAAATAAAGCTTGCACAGTAAAACATCTTACCTGCATCTCTCCTGTACATAGACAAAATACTCAACCCCACACTCTGTGAGAAAATCCAACTTTTTTTTTTTTTATATATACCTTTTTACTTTTCCACAAAATATCTCTTTCAGAAAATAAAAATTGTGAGTGACTGCTGTATATTTTGCTCCTCTAAACCAGCACTATTCTCTGGGTTTTGTGACGGGAACAAATCCATTCGTTCGTATGTGCCGCTGACTCACTTGACTTCACCAGGTTGACCGTCACATGTTGAACGTATAATTCACTTTGTGTGCACATATGACACATAAATGAGAAAAGACAGTCAGCCTCAGACGCTGACATACTACGATCAATATAACGTAGTATGTCATATAATAAAAATGCATATATGGATGTTTCCTGAATCCTTGTTCACACACCTGAGTGTTTGCCTCTCATGACGACAGCGCCGTCGTAGCCCTAATCTAATCTGGAGTGGTCTTGAAAGCCACCTTTTAACGCAAAGCTTTCTTCCAGTTCCACTTTCTAGACTGAAAAAACAAAGGATGCATATTTTTTAATGCATTGGTTAGTCACAAGTCCTTAAATAAAATTTGTAGAAGTTACTTCATTTATGTTGTTTACAATGACAGCTTAATAAAATATATATATATATATATATATATATATATATATATATATATATATATATATTACATAAACAATTATACAATTTTAAAAACACTATATGATTAATTTTGCAATTGATAGGGCCCCCGATTTTTTTTTTTCTATTTCTATAAGACATATAAACAATTTTTTTGTGGGAGGGCCTCCTATTGGTCAGGGGCCTACTGGGAGACGATTATGGGTCTTACTTCCGGCGCCCACCGGAAGTAGCAGTATTTCGTAGAGAGCTGCTCAGTACAGAGAGTAATCATGATTAATCACGGGGGCGACAGGAACGCAGCATTAAGTTTTGTGACGGAATGACCGTGAATTAACATCACTGCTAGCAGCTCGTTTCTCTGAAGAACTGACAGTAACAAAAAAGAGAAAAGCAGGAACGTTCTGAGCTGCAGGTTTGTGCCGACAGTATAAAACAGCAGAACTACATAAAATTTGCTTGGTGTGATGTGAATTAGAGTTTTCATTTGAATTAAAAAATAATAATAAAGTTCATGAAGTGGCTGCAGCAAGTGTGTTTTATCATTATGTTTGGGACAGCAATACATTTCTATAAGACAAAATAAAATATCTAGGTTTATTTAGTCCATCAGAACCAGAACCTCGAGGTTCTCCGTTGCTGAGTGACGCTGCAAGTCGGAGGAGAAATTACCGCAGATGCTGCGCTTCAGACCGTAATACGGATAATCTCCCGAACCGAACCGAGTCACACATTAACACCGGAAAGTGTCGTAAGATGCCCTGGTGGAGCTCGGGTAGTTGTTGTGCTGTTCGTGGCTGTACTAATCAAACCAAGTTTAATTTGTGGCTGCAGCAACAAGAGTGTTTTGAACATCCTCCCGAAACAAAAAGGTAGAGTTTCTGTGATAAGCGGTAGCTGTCATCACCTAACGACAGATAAGGAAACAAAAAGAATCAGGAGAGAGAAGACACAGAGGACTGAGGAGACACCGAAAATCCTGCTGAAAGCCCATAGAAGAAGTTTCCTGATGCAACAGGGGGGACACCTGAGGACACAGAATAAAGAGACAGAGATCATGTGAAGTAGGTCCTTCAATTACAAACCAAGCATTGCCATAAAATCTTATGCTGAAATTTCACCATTTCATCAGTCAGACATTGAATATAACATTTTTTTAGAAACATTGTAGAGAGCCCAGCGTTGGTTTCTGATCCCAGATTCAGATTCTGCAGCTCAATAATGTCTCTGATCATCCCAGGTTGGATCTCCTCAGCCTGTAAACCTCCACCTTCAACACCACCAGTCAGGTGGAGGAAGATAAGAGAACCCAGTTGACAAAAAAAGTAAGAAAACCTATTTTTACCTGGCTAACAATTTTGAGTATGGATGAAATTGAGGCCAAATTATAAAACTCTTATTTCTTCTGTCCACATGTATTCTATTTGTTAACCCTGTTGTCTTTTCTCTTTATTTCATTTCGCCAACAATTAAAGCAGAAGACCTGCTCCACCTGCTGATCTACTGGTTGTAACAGATTGTGGAAAAGGTGAGGACATGATGATGATTTGATCAGAAAGTCTCTTTCAATCATATGTTATTTAGACGGAGATTAAGCAATGTGTGTCTTATAATGTGATGATTCTCCAGTATCAATGAGACAAGACAACGACACTGAGCCAATCAAAAAAGAGAGAAGACAGAAACGTTGGAGGGAACAGAAAAATCCAGATTAAATTAAGACGAGTTTCCTGTTACTTTTTGAACCTCTCTCTGACAGCACATGGAGTAAGACCTTTATTAATAAACCAAGCTCCTATGATAAAAAAAAAATGTGGCTAAAAATGAGCTTGTCCTATAATAGAGTGAATAGAAACATGGAAAATCCAGAACCAGTTTCAGATTCTGAACCTGGGAACTTGGGACTCTGATCTCCTCAGCCTGTAAACCTCCACCTTCAACACCACCAGTTATATGGAGGAAGCAAGTAATATCAAGTTTTGGAAAAAAGGAAAAAAAAAAAAAATAGATATTTTTACAGAAAACATCAAATATAGACAAAAAGAAAGTAAAACCTTTTTGAGTACTTCCAACTTAGAATGTCTTATTTACACCAATCATGTTTGATTAGGCTAACATGTAGCAACTGCTTGACTTTTGATACCTACCAGAAACTTTTAGGCATCCCTTCAAAATGATATTGGCACAAACGTTTGACACAAGTCTAGTTAGTTTTCGGCTAAATGAAATTATGATTGGCTAAATTCTTCCAGGTTGCTTTATCTGTGCGTCCACGGTTTCATTTCCGTGGAGGGCTTGTGAGCAGAGATTGACAGAAAAGTTAAACTGCACATCATCATTACTCCTGGGTCAGAGCTGGGCTAAGTAGCCAATTGGCTAAACCTGACATCTATTGGCCAAGCCGCAGCAGGGTAGGATGTTAAAGTCATTTCGACTCATCAGGCTAAGTGGACACAGTTGACTGAAAGGTCTCGAACCTCCACACGTCTGGCTGCGGGTAGCTTTCATTGCCAACCGTTCTCAATTAGAGCAGAGGATAAGAGGACATCTGGGCGGCGGAGTCAACGTCTGTTTGACTTATGTATATTAATGTCCGCCCACAGGCCTGGTTTCATTTCATAAATAAACCTTACATGGAGCTACAAATGTCAGTCACTCTGTTTACAGCTTGGACTGATGCTGAGACAATATCCAAGCAGAGGGAGAACCTACCGACTTTTACTATGATAACTTGCCTCACTAACTCCTTTACATGAACAGAGTCAAAGTACTTTTGGATAATAAACTAAAATGAAAATACAAAGCCTGCCAAAAAAAAAAAAAAAAAGGCAGACGATCCGGTGGCCCCAGGTTTACACTCCATCTGTTGGTACTAAATACTTTTTTTACAACCTTAACTTTTCAGCCTTTTTATGGTTGAGATGATTTTCTTAATTACTCAAGAATTAAAACCTTGGTTTTTATTCCTATCATGTAAGCAAAAAGAAAACAAAAAAAAAACAAATTTTACTGTACAAAATGTTTATTTACAGTGAGCAGTGATGAAACACTTTTATACATACGGTGCAGTAAACTCTCCTGTGTTTTGTTTTTTCTTTGCATTTTGTTTGTTAATCCTTGCTGTGTCTTTTGCACATGACTCAAAGCATGTTGCAAAAGATGCACATGCTACATAGGTACATTTGCACATAGGTGCAAATGTACCTATGTGCAGGTACTAAGCACATAGAAAGACGCATAGTACCTGCATCTTTCTGTGCACTTCTATAAAAATAGCTTTTGGTTTGTTTGGTTTTTAACACGTTTATTGGCAGCTTTAGTGCCGAAACAATTGTGAAAATTCTGTTATTTGTCAAATTGCAGTGGCATAATCACACACAGAAAGCTAGAAATTATGTCTAACTTTGTACATAATAACTGATATAGTATTGAATGATACTGTAAAATATTACTGTACCATTTTTTATGCTTTACTTTAAGGTTGATCAGCATGTAGAAGCTTTTACTTTGGAAATTGCTATGAAGATGCCAGGCTGCCTGTAGCCCCTTCCTGTGAATATTGAGCCTTTTTTTGGGTGAAATTAGCTTCAAAAAAGCTACTTTGATTACTTTTTTCCCACCTAAGAGAGAAGGAGCAGAAGAATAAGGAGGAGGAGGAGGAGGAATGAATGACTGTTACATAACAAGTGAATCTAACACGTACTGCAGGTTAATGACATTTGACTTGTAGCACAGACACGCGTCTCTGAATCCGCTGCAGAAGTGATAAGATCACATGGATGTCACAATTTCTTCTTTTAGCTCATCTTTTGAGACGGATTCAGATGGAGAAGTGGAATCAAAAGCAACAGTGGAAACGGGTCAAACAATGACGGATGAGGAGCCGATCACCCGCCTCACCCCCTCCTCCCATCTGACAGATGCCAAACACTGAGCCTCTCTCATCGCTATAAAACCTCCTCACCTCCATCACTGTCAGGGACGTAAACATCCTGAAGTGTCTGTGTTTATCTGACTGGCTGAGGTGGATGCAAATACTCTGAGGGTGAGTTCTTGAGATCTAAATAGTTTGATGATGTTTTGTGTGATCGGCGAGTTCTTCTTCAGCTCTCACCCGATTGTTTATTGTGACATAGCAGAGCTCGTGACAGCGGAGATGTTGGCAGGTGCGTTAGTTCTGGGCACCATCCTCACAGCTTTACCAGGTATGAGAGAAATGGTAATATTCTTTAAAGTTTAGTTTTTTCTTTGCATTTTGAAAACTAGAATCAAACAAGGCGTGTTGAGCTCACAGATGTTTTTTTTTTTTTTTTTGGGGGGGGGGGGGGGGGGGTTTTTTGTTTCAGGTTTTTAATTTTGGGTTTTTTTTTT
>NW_015115885.1:52244-53838 GCF_001443285.1 Poecilia latipinna
TATTATGACAGAGAATAAAAATACCTGTATCTGAACAAAAAGAAAATTCACATAACAAATCCGACTAGGCTTACCGGTGGATACAGCCAGGTCCTGGATGGTAGGCTCCAAAGCAAAGAAATCAAAACAAACACCCGTGAAGTCACTCACTCCTTGTAATTCCCTCCACCTATTGATATTGATCACTACACAGTCACACCAAAAAGGGACGCCACATCCAGGCCCGAGCGCACCACCGGTGGTCTAGAAAATAAAAAAAGAAAAGACAATTTGTTAAAAATACAGGCAATAAAAGAAATAAAAATGTCAAAATAAACCCATAAAATCCCTATGTTCGACGGCACAGCAAAATGAGCAACCCAGTCCAATCCAATCCGAAATGAATGCGATCAGCCGCTCCTTGTTTCGATTCCGGAAGGGGGGGGGCGTGTCCCAGGCAGCCGGTCTCTCTCTTGCAACCACTAAGTAAGCGGTGACTTGGTGCAGGCAAAGCAGCAGCGTTATGTGTGGCAACCAGTCGAAATTCCTAAATAATAAAACAGTTTGAAATAAAAGAATAAAAAACAAGATTTGTCACTCATTCCACCTACCAATTAGGCCAAGCTCTCCACACTTGCACCCAAATGGGAACGCTCAATGTTGGCACTTTTTGAAGGAACCACCTCACCCACGATCAACGTAGAGGTAAATACGCCCGTCCGTTTCTGCTGATAAAAGGCTCTACATGACTACAATGTATAAGCAGCTGTAAATACGCAGGTAGCCAACCTCACCTGTACTCGGCGCACAGACAGCTCAACCCGGAAGCGCGGTGTGTCAACAGCAAACAACGTCAGACTGGAGCTCACCTCTACTTTTATACTGAGCGCCCTCTGGCGCTATTGGCCCACTTGCAATCACCCCGCCAGCAGGTGCAGCCTATACCTCTTCCTGCCACATTCTACCCCCCCTTTTGTGTCGTCGTCCCGACGACTCAATTCCATGGTCTAAATAGGACAAAAATAGAGTTGGCTGTAGGATCAGGAGAGTTTACAGCCTGTGGAGCTTCACCTGCTGGTCTGGGAAGACGGTTAATATTAGAATGCTGGCCTGCAGTTGTCCTTGCTGACCGCCGCAAAACTGGTTCACTTTCAGCCCTAGAAGGACCAGGTGAATGACCAGAAGATGCTACTCCCCCATGAGTAACAATGCCTGATGGACCTGGCAACTGAGGTAGTGATCCCCTGACTGGCGGTTTTAGGCTGANTGTGGCATTCAGGGGTTTGGACTATACAATTTTGAGTGTTGCCAACAACGCCACCTGGGGTTTTCACCCAGGAATTAATAAAGGGACGCAGGTCCGGTTTTGCAATGAGCGAGAGACAAGTTTCAAGACAATAATAATTTATTACAAAGAATAAAAATACCTGTATCTGAACAAAAGAAAATTCACAAAATAAATCCAACTAGGCTTACCGGTGGGTACGGTCAGGTCCTGGATGGTAGGCTCCAAAACAAAGAAATCAAAGCAAACACCCGTGAAGTCACTCACTCTCTGTTATTCCCTCCACCTATTGATGCTAATCACTTCAGTCACACCAAAAAGGGACGCCGC
>NW_015115886.1:0-6847 GCF_001443285.1 Poecilia latipinna
GTCAAAAGGTCTTGAAACAATATTATCGTCTATCAAAATAAATTTTTAGACAATTAATCGCTCAGCAAAATTTGTTATGGTGACAGGCCTACACATACCTGTACGTTTGTGGGTCAGGAAGTGAAACTTTCACTCAAAATATATCGACAAGACGAAAACGCTCAAGCACCAATTTAACATTACAGTCTAGATGTTCACTAAGACATATTACACCTTGCTCTCTGCTGTCCATTTTATTTTGTTTCTTGTTGTTGTTTTAAATAGTTATTTGAGGAAAAAACAAAACAAAACCGCTGTAAACAAAAGTCAAAATAAGAGCATGAATATTAACATCTAATTTGAATAAGTAAGTCAAAAACCAAACCTTCAACACAGATTTTGAACTTTTTTACATTCTAGTAAATTAGCGTTTATTAGACTAACTTAATTTAAAGAAGCTAAGTGTGCTAAATGTTTCCAGCTAAGATGTTATGTTAAAAATTAGGTTTGCTATTAGCAGAATATTAATTTAACTGACCATCGTCTAGATATCATAATAAGTAAAACACAATAACCTGAAGCTAGCCTGAAAACACAGATTATAATCTAGTTTCATCTGGATTATAATCTGTTCTTCTGCAGCTTCATGGACTGGTGAGGCTGCTGGTCTGAGCTCCTGTCCCTGCTGGTTTCCAGTTTAGTTTTCATACAAACTCTAACTCAGGGGTGTCAAACTCCAGTCCTCTGCTGTCCTGCAGGTTTTAGATGAGCCACAGGGACAAAACACTGGAATGAAACGGCTCCATCACCTCCTCCTGGTGTGAATCAGGTCTCCAGAGCCTTATTAATGACCTAATTATTCTGTTCAGGTGGCTCAGCATTGAGACTGACGCGTGTGCTCTAACTGGACCCATTCCACAGTTAGTGATGTGTTGTAAGTCAGGGTGGGTGGCTCCAGGCCTGGAGGTTTGGTCTCCTGTAACCTGTAGATGTGTCTCCACTTCCACACACCTGAGTCTCCTTACAAGGTCGTCAGCAGGTGAACCTGCTGATTGAAGCGTGTTGGATCAGGGAGACACTAAGCTGCAGGACGCCGGCCCTCCGTTGTTCTAAGTGATGACCTGCATGGCGTTGCGTTGCAGGCGAGCAGCAGCCGTCGCAGGACGATGGTGCGGCGGACATGGCGGCCCTGCTGGTGGATCGGGACGTGGTGAGGCTCACATCTGGCGCAGATTGCTGCTTGGAGAAAGTTAAGCTGATTGCAGGCCCAGTTTGATCTGAACATAATCAGTTTGGAGGAAAATCAGCTTAAAGTTTAGAGCAGCGTGCAGACTGTTGGTTCAGGTTTAATCATTAATGCCTCAGCAAACCGACTCGTAATCCAAGTTGTTGTTTGTGCAGCAAATCCTGAACCACATCCTGGACGACGTGGAGTTCTTTGTGACCAAACTGCAGAAGGCGGCCGAGGCGTTCAGCGAGCTGAGCAGGAGGAAGAAGGGCAAGAAGGGCAAGAAGAAAGGGCCGGGAGGTGGCAAATTCAAACATTACTGTATCAATGCAACATATTAGAAATAATTTCAATAAAGATTTTAGACTTTTATTTTGATATACCTTATTTTTTTAAATATATTTGAATTTTGGTTCAAATTTAAAGTTTTTTAATTGTTTGCATTTTGAAAACTATGGAGAATTAGATTTAGTTGATTTTTAAATCCCAACTAAATGTTTTCCATGTTAGTTTTACTAAAGATCAAAATTAGTTATTTTTCATTTTAAAATGTAAACAAAAAAACTTTTTAGACCTTAATTTTAATATCGTTTACTTGGTGCTTTTTTGTATTTTAATTTTAGTTCAACTATTTGTTTCCTAAACTGTCTAATTGTTTTTGTTTTGAGGAAATAACACAAAGAACCAACAATAATTGGCTTTAAGTAAATAAGAGAAAAATACAGCATTCTGACGTGCTGGTGCTCGTGTCGTCCACCAGAGGGCGTCCTGTCCCTCAGGTCCAAGCCTCCCAGTGAAGAAGAGTTTGTGGACTGTCTGCAGAAGTTCAAACATGCCTTCAACCAACTGGTAATTGATTCCAGTCCATTGAAACTGGTTTGGTTCTGATCCAGACTGTAGCCAGAGGTTACTGGTTCTGCAGAACCTTCTGACCGTCTGCTCTGACCCACAGGCGAAGCTGAAGGACCACATTCAGAACCCCAGTGCCGTGGATTTGGTCCATTTCCTGTTTACGCCACTCAGGATGGTGAGTCCAGGAATGACATCACTAACGGTGGGCCTGCTCCAACAGAACCGAGCAGAACTCCAGGGTCTCCCTGTCTCCAGGTGGTCCAGGCGTCCGGTGGTACCGAGCTGGCCCGGAGCGTCCTGGTTCCGCTGCTCAGCAGAGACGCCATCGAGTTCCTTCACGCCGCAGGAACGGCCGAGGAGCGCCACCTGTGGGTGACTCTGGGTGACGGCTGGACCAAGTGCAGGTTAGAACCATGACTCGGTTCTGTTCTATACTGGACCTGGTTCTTTCCAGGTTCTTGGATGTTTCTATATTTGGCTCATATTTCTTCCTGTAGCAGACCAGAGAACAGGATCGATAAATTCCTGGTTCTGGTTCTTCTCAGTATTTCTGTCAGTTTCAGTGAGATTTATTTTATGTTCATATTTGCTTTATGTTCTCAGCAGAAGTTTCTCTCTCATGTTTGTTCAGTCTGAATAATTTACTCTCTTTCCTGATTTCTGTTAAGTAGTTGTTGGAGCCTCTCTGGTCTCTGTCTGTTTCCATGGTTACTGATCTCATGGCGGCCGCTCTGCGTGTTTTCCAGGCTGGAGTGGCCGAAAGACCACTTCTTCCCCCAGGTGGCGCTGCGGTTCCGGGACGGCTGGGAGCCCCCGGTGGTTCCGGCTGTGGCTCCGGGTCGGGAGCAGGAACTCCTGCAGCTGGCCGAGAGCCTGGTGAATGCCGACGCCCGCGGTGCGGCCGACCTGCGGCCGTGTCTGGAGGTCAGTCGATCGGAACCCGCCGGAGGTTATGGTGCCGACGCCCGCTAACGCGCTTCATGTTCTGTGTTTCTGCAGCAGGGGGCGCTGCAGCGGTTTCCTCTGGCTGACGGGTACGCTCTCCATAACTCCGCCTACAAAGGCTTCCAGGTCCTGGACCAGAACACGGCCGTGGCTGCTTTCAAACACGCCGTCAGCCGCCGTGTGGACCGGTAACCGCAGGTCACATGACGCCCTGGAGAACTGGCCCCGCCCCTTGGCAACGCCGCTGCGGCTAGCGCTGCGGCTAGCGCTGCCCCTTCATTAATAAATACATGATGAATCAAAATACGAAAAATATTCTGATGGCTATAATAATCACACTGAACATATTTAAAAATATTGATTAATTTTTATTTACATTTGAAAATTGTAATAATTCTAAATATTTACTGTTTATGTGAAGATAAAGATTAACTGATTAACTTTTCTACACCTAGATTTTAACAGAAAATAACAATTATTAGTTATTCTGACATTTAAGAGTTTATTGGGTTTATTTCTTTAATTGAATGCATTTGTCTTAATTTATAGTTTTTTGGTTAAACTGTAAGTCATTTGTTAAAAATCAAATGTTTTCCTTCATGTATTTATTAATGTTTTAAACTGATGAAGTTTCGTTCTTTCTTTCTTGATTCTGTTCTTCATTTCCTCTTTTCAAACCAGATGATTGGACTTTCCATCTTTAAATCCTTCTGCACTGCAGCAGAAGGTTCTGGGTCAGGTCTGGATCCAGAACCTTCTAAACACAGGGAACATTTCTCCAGGGCGTCAGGCCCATGTTGGGTCTGTTTTGATCCGTTAGCAGACTCTCAGTTGCTCCTGGTATCGGCACTGCTGCAATCCGGTTCTCATCGTGACCCGTTCTGTCCCTCAGGAGTTTGGACGCGCAGATCCGACTGGATCAGAACCTCTTTGCCAAATCAAAGTACGACTTTGTGGCAAGGAACAACACGGAGCTGTCGGTTCTGAAAGACGAACTCCTCGAGGTAAACCGCTAACCGGTTCTGGTTCTGTTCTGGGTCAGAATGAACAGCTTCTTTAGAACACAGAACCAGAACAAACGGGTTCAGGAACCATTTCTAGATCAGGAGTCAGAGCTGATGGGCCCTGGTTCTGTCTGGCAGGTTCTGGATGACCGGAAGCAGTGGTGGAAGGTCCGGAACGGTGCCGGCGCCGCCGGCTACGTGCCAAACAACATCCTGGAACTGACCAGAACCTCGGACCTGACCGGCCGTGGAGACCCGGTCTACAGCCACACCATCCAGGTACCTCACCTTCATCCTCCTCATCATCATCCTCATCATCATCATTATCATCTTCATCCATGTTTCGTTTCTCTTGGCTGAAGCTCATGATGCCAAAGAAGGAGTTTGAGTTGTTTAAGGTAGGAAGAGCCGGACTCCGGTTCTGATGCTCTGGTTCTGATGCTCTGGTTCTGATGCTCCGGTTCTGATGCTCCGGTTCTGATGCTCCGGTTCTGCTTCCTGGTTGCTTTGCTGTGGGTCTCTTAAAGGAACAGTCCCTCATTTCTGGTCATTTGGGTCAGATTCATGTCTTCATCTCTCTGTATCTCAGAACCATCATTAAGGGTCAAACCGGGTCTTTACCCGACCCAGTTATTCTGGTCCTTTTCCAGATTTTCTCCAGAATGTTCAGCTCAGAGTGATGGTGGTTCTGACCCGCTGGGATGATCAGAACATTTTGGGTTTAGCCAGTTTCTCCGTCCGATCATAGTCAGTCTGTGTCCTCTGCTAGATTACTTCCTGTTTTCTGTCCAATCAGAACCCAGTAGATTCAACCTCTGGCTCTGGAGGAACTGGACCTGAAGGTTCTGTGAACTGGCCCACGTGAAGTTGTGACCCACAGCTGGTCATTTCCCATCAGAACCAGTGTAACCAGTTGGTCCAGAGGACCGGTTCTGGTTCTGTATCTGTGCAGATTGTTGGACTGTTCCTTTAATCGGTTGGAGCCTCGGGTTGCTCAGCCTGGCAGAGAAAAACGGGTTTTAGAAAAACTCTTAGCAAATATTTAACTCCAAGCTAAACATTTAGTTTCGAGTTAAATATTTAATTCAAAGGCTAAATATTTAACTTTCTAACCCTATATAGAAAGCTAACTATTTAGCATTTATAAATTAACTTTGTAAAATTAAAAACACAATGTGACTTATGAACCCTGATTTTTTTTCTCTTCTGACTAAATAACCCAAATTATTGCTGTGAGTTTTTGACTGTGACCCTGCAGATGGTTGCTACAGTAGAGTCCCTGCTGGTCAGATTTAGTGAGTTCATGGTGAATAAAACATGTTTTATCTTCTGACCTCCATCTTTGCTCCATTTCACCTCAGCAGCAGTTACTGGGAGAGTTAAACGAGGTAAACCATCATTTCCTCATCGTTTGGGACAATCCCAGAGATCTAATAACTCATTTATCAGAGTTATTAGATCTCTAACAAAATCCTGTTTTTGATTTTAACTTGATCAGGATGTTTCATCTGCTGGTTTTTATTCCTGGACTGGATCAGGCTAAAGCTGAGCAGCTGAGACTTGCTAACAGGAAGTTCTGAGTTTCTGATCCTGATGAATATTATCACATTAAGGTTGTATGAATATGACCAAAGCTGAAAACATTTAATGTGACATCATCCATGTCATGAAAATGAGTAACAATTTAAGGTAATTTGTTTAAAAGGCTCTAAAACTGCGGCCATTTTGAAAAATGTCCTTCCTGAAACTCAAGTGGCTGATGGGAAATCTGAAAAGCATCCAACCTGAATGGTTAGCATGCTAATGTTTATGCTAGTACCTACATATTGTTACAGTGATGAGCTCCAATACGAAGTAGGAATAGTTTCCTCAATTTCAGGTTTTAAGGCGGACCTTTACTGTGACCTTTGAACTTCTGATAAAGCTCCAAACATCAGGAAGAACCAGACACTAAGGCGGTTCTGTTCTCCTCCAGAAACAGACCGCAAAGTCTGACCCACCTCCTGATAAACCTCAGATGTCCGAGGTCCCGTCGCCGCCCGCTCCCAACCGGCTCCCCACTCCGCCACTTCCTCCCCCTGCCGCAGAACCTGGCAAACCGAGCAGCGCCGCGCTCAGCCGCAACAACAGCAGCACATCCAGCGATGCCGGTGGCACCGCCACCAGGGAGCTGGGTGCCCAGAGAGCCGCCGCCGCAGGACGTAAGTTCACTCCTCACAGGACTGGACATTTTGGACAGGAAGCTGTAAATGGGAAGCTGTATAGACAGGAAGCTGTAAACAGGAAGCTATAGACAGGAAGCTGTAAATGGGAGGCTGTGGACAGGAAGCTGTAAACGAGAAGCTGTGGACAGGAAGCTGTAAACGGGAACCTATGGACAGGAAGCTGTAAACAGGAAGCTGTAAACGAGAAGCTGTATAGACAGGAAGCTGTAAACGGGAAGCTGTATAGACAGGAAGCTGTAAACGGGAAGCTGTGGACAGGAAGCTGTGGACAGGAAGCTGTGGACAGGAAGCTGTAAACGGGAGGCTGTGGACAGGAAGCTGTAAACGGGAAGCTATAGACAGGAAGCTGTAAACGGGAAGCTATAGACAGGAAGCTGTAAATGGGAAGCTGTATAGACCGGAAGCTGTAGACGGGAAGCTGTAGACAGGAAGCTGTAAATGGGAGGCTGTGGACAGGAAGCTGTATAGACAGGAAGCTGTAGACGGGAACCTATAGACAGGAAGCTGTAAACAGGAAGCTATGGACAGGAAGCTGTAAACAGGAAGCTATGGACAGGAAGCTGTAAACAAGAAGCTGTGGACAGGAAGCTGTAAACGGGAACCTATGGACAGGA
>NW_015115886.1:11120-13805 GCF_001443285.1 Poecilia latipinna
GAACCTATAGACAGGAAGCTGTAGACGGGAACCTATAGACAGGAAGCTGTAGACGGGAACCTATAGACAGGAAGCTGTAGACGGGAACCTATAGACAGGAAGCTGTATAGACAGGAAGCTGTAGACGGGAACCTATAGACAGGAAGCTGTAAACAGGAAGCTATAGACAGGAAGCTGTAAACAGGAAGCTATAGACAGGAAGCTGTAAATGGGAAGCTGTATAGACCGGAAGCTTTAGATGGGAAGCTGTAAACGAGAAGCTGTAAACGAGAAGCTGTGGACAGGAAGCTGTAAACGGGAACCTATAGACAGGAAGTTGTAAACAGGAATCTGTGGACAGGAAGCTGTAAACGAGAAGCTGTATAGACAGGAAGCTGTAAACGGGAACCTATGGACAGGAAGTTGAGCCATTATGAGGAAAATGTTGTCTGATAACTCCAGACTCTAGCTCAGCTTTGTGTTTTTGTGACTCTCTCATGTCATGTGGTTCTGGTTCTGCAGGCAGGAAGTCCAACATGGAGGAGGTCCAGGACGAGCTGGTCCACCGGCTGACTTTGGGTCGGAGCACGCAGAAAAAGTTCCAGGTTCCGTCTCGGAGCAACAGCGGCAACCTGCCGGCTCCAGGAATCACCTACGACTCTCCACCACATGAAGTGAAGGCCTGGCTGGAGGCCAAGGGCTTCAGCCCAGTGTGAGTGCAGCGGACCGGACCGGGTCTCTGGACCGGACCGGGTCGTGACCCCCTGCCGTTTCTCTGCAGGACCATCAGCAGCCTGGGCGTTCTGACCGGAGCCCAGCTGTTCTCCCTCAACAAGGAAGAGCTGAAGACGGTTTGTCCCGACGACGGGGGGCGGGTCTTCAGCCAGGTGACGGTCCAGAAGGCGGCGCTGGAGGTGAGAACTCACCAATAACTCACCAATAACTCACCAGTAATCTTGGCACATTAGAGCTTAAGTTGCTGCAAATTAATAAACAAAAATAGAATAAAATCAAAAAATAGATATTCTGGGAAAATTAAAAAGGAAATTCCCAAATTCAGTTCTAATATTTGGATAAAAATATTAAATAAGAATAACTGATATATTAAAATCAGCATTAGTTATTCAACAAATTTAATAAAATTTTAATTTCACAAATTTCATTGAAATAAAAAAAAATCACTGTTTTGGCATAATTGCAAAGCATCAATAAAACTAAGAAATTCAGTTTTATGTTGTTAAAATATTACTTAAAAATAGATTAGTTTATTATTTATTACATATTGAATGATGTAAAAACATGAATTAAATCCAGCCAGTCCAAAGTGTCTTCAGGTCTAAACATGGACGAATCTGAATTATAGTTTTTTTTCCCAGATTAATAAAATAAAAGATCAGATTAAAAATGAAATCAGACTTTATCTCAGTTCTGATGATGATGAAGATGTTCACCTGGCGGAGCTTCCAGCTGATTGGTCCGTTAGAGGAGAACCTGGAGGCCCAGAACCGCACGACCGTTTCATACTGGTACTGCTGCAGAACCAGGCATGAGTCGGTCCCTCTGGCCTGACCCGGTCCGGGTCCGGTCCGGTCCAGTCCCGGTCCAGGTCCGGTCCGGTCTGGTCCAGTCCGTGGTCCGTGTCCTAGTCCGGTCCATGTCCCGGTTCTCCAGCGTCTCTCTGCTGTCGCCGTCTGCTTCCCTCCTGCAGGTTTTCTTCTGAGCCTCCTCTGATCTTCTGACTGGCTGCATTCAGGTACCGTTTCTCTTTGGCGCCTCCACAGCCCAGTTCTGTTGGCCAGAACCGCAGTAAAATCAAATGGACCGGACCCAGACGCAGCTTCCTGTAGAATAAATTACACAGACTCTGACCTGAAAACCAGCAGAAACTGAAGTTGAGTAAATATTTTTAACTGAAATAAAAACATTTAGTTTGTAAAACTAAAACTCTGAGATTTCAGATAAAATGTTTTGTTCTCATGTTGATGAATCTGAGGAAGTGAAACAAACCCAACATCATCTGTAAATCGCGGCGCTCCATTTCCCGCCTGCGGCTCTACGCTAGTTGTTCAGCAGCTGAACGCATTTTATTATCTCCTGTTGAGTCTTCATAACCCAACTGATGTAAACATAATCACAATAATATGGCCGTTTTGAATTCTGCACCTATAAAAAACTAAAACATAGCTAATAAAAACTAAAGCATATTTAGGAAACAGTAAAAACTAACAAATTAACTGAATTAGACAACGAAATAAAACCAAAGTATAATAAAAAAACTAAAAGGTTAGAGTCGGTGTTTGTTAATGATACTGATTAACTGCCATCAGACTCTGAACGCTTTCTGACAACAAACCGACCCAAGAAGAAGAACATAGCCGTCGCCAAGCAGCGCTCTGTTTACGGCAGTAAAGATGGCTGCCACAGCGCTCCGGATGGATTTTATTTATTTTTTGTAAGTTGCACAGATCAGGGAAAAACATTGTAATCAGACGCAGCGTTGGATCCAGGGGCCGGCCCAAGGCATAAGCAAACTAAGCAGCCACTTGGAGTCACTAAGGGGCCCCTCAGTGGAGCTGATTTTTAGTAGTTTCTATGTCATTATATCAAAAACACATAATTTCATTATGAAGTGATTTGTTTTTACAAAAAAAAAAAATCCCTTCTCACCCTCCACGGCCTCTCTCTCTCTCTCTCTCTCTCTCTCTC
>NW_015115886.1:18564-22662 GCF_001443285.1 Poecilia latipinna
AAACATTTATTTTTATCATATTTTACATTTCTTATTTCAAATTGCACTTAACATGTCCACTTCAAAAATACACCTGAACACCTGAACAGCCACAACACTGTGGTGTGATGCATGAATGTAGTAACATTCATGCATTACTAATTCTCTTGTTTTAATGTAAAATGCTCTGTACCTACTGCCATCTAGTGGTAATAAAATTACGATTACGCCGCTAATCACTACAGCAGAGACACTCAAAGATGGCATCATTTGCAGATAATTAATTTGTTTTCAAACAAATCTTTTAAGACCAATTACCATATTTTCCGGTCGATGAGCGCACCATACTATAAACCGTACCTTAACATTTTTTAACCCGCCTCCCCCCTCCTGGAAACTTACATATATCAGCCGCACCGGGCTACAGGCCGCTGGTATCTCTGCCGCTCTCAGTTTCCCTTAAGGACCAGCAGAGGGCAGCAGAGGGCAGCGTCCTAATAACTGCTGGATATATTAAGGACGCAGTTCTCCGTCTCCAAATCCGGTTTTGTTCACACCGAGTTTACGTGCAGCGGCTTTATTTCCCTCCTGTACTGCCAGATCGATGCTCCTCAACTTAGAAGCTGCTTCATATGAGTTTGAAAACATTTCTCCGTCGTGCTGCTGCTAGCATGTGCTTGTTCTAAATGAAAATTAGCGCGTTCTTCTTTCATTTCCAATTTTGACTTTCAGTGACTCACCCCCTGCTAAAGAGCCCCCTGGTGGTTGAGGAAAAATCCACAGAAAAGCCGCATGTTCAAAGTGTAGGAAAGAAGTAGCAGCTTACAGTCCGGAAAATACGGGAGGTGAAATTGGATAATTTCTACGGCACACCTGACGATCACTCACGGTACACTAGTGTGCCGCGGCACAGTGGTTGAAAAACACTGGCTTAGGGCATCATGGGGGCTTGGGCCGGCCCTGGTTGAATCTGTGGGGTTTTGACGTGACCTCCTGACCTTTTTACAGTCAGATTATTGACCTAAATCTGGACCAGGATGTCCCGTCCTTAGCTTGGACTGTTGGCCTGACGACGCCCCCACATGGACAGTCTCAGGGTTTAGCTGGACCTGGCCAGCAGAACTAGTCTAGAGGAGCTTCCTGTGTAGCTGCAGCGCATGTCCTCCCTGACATGGTTAGCTCTGCCCCAGAGTGACCCCATGACCCCGCTCCCTCCCTGCAGAGAGCAGCTCTAGATCAGGTCTGAGGTCTCTCTCTCCCCTCCCCCATTTCCGTTTAGTCTACAGATGGGTGAGTATCAGTTACTGGTTCAGACCTGGACCTGCTGCAGCACAAACATCACAGCTCAGATTATTCTGGATCCGAATCGGATCCAGAATCAGAACCAGATTCTGGATCAAGACCCTCCAGAGGTTGCTGACCCCCTTCAGTGTTTGGGTTTTATCCGGCTGGTTCTGGCTCTGCGGCGCCGCTGCAGATGTTTGTGCTCCCAGCCGTTACCCAGCATGCATCCTGATTCCTGCGGCTGACCCTTGCTGCTTGGCGGTTCCCCGACCGGGTCGGCGGCGCTGGACAAAGCCCGGCTGGCGCCGACAGAAGAGGATGCTGGGAAACCTTCTGCTGCCAGGCGATGCTGACGCTCATTAGAGTTTTGGCTCAGAGGCCAGCAGGCCTGTGGGAGACTCTCAAAGCGGACCAGAACCAGTTAAACCAGATGAAGCTCGCTGATTGGTTCATAAACAGGAGGCTCATCGGTCTGCTTGGTGACCGCCCCAGGGGTCAAAGGTTGGATTGATTCTGTAGTAGACCTGAGCAGTAACCGTTACTTTAGTGCTAGCCGGCGGCGCGCTCCGTTTTCTTGCGTTTTGATCAGTTGGGGTCTCGTCCGCGATCTCACACTGACTGAGTCCTTCATCCTGGAGACCTCAGAACCTAAAACTTGTCCGGTGGGAACCCGTCCTCCGTTTCTACATCTTTACTGGAGGGCTATTGGGCGACCCAGCAGGAAGCGGCTCACTCAACTTCCTGTTAGCTCAGCGGATCATAAGCAGCAGCAGAGATGGTTTCATAGCGAAGTGTCCCTGTGAGAGTCTCCTGCGCTCAGGTCTCCATGTCCTGCCCGTGTCCTCACGTCTGTCCTCTCTGTCTCCGTCTCCCTCAGAAGAGTTCAGGCTCTGAGCTGCAGGAGATCATGAGGAGGCGGCAGGAGAAGCTAGCAGCTAGCACCGTCGACTCGGGGGTGGAGTCTTTCGACGAAGGCAGCACCCACTGAGCGTCCGCCGTCTGTTTCTCCCGCTCTCCACCCACAGGTGGCAGCTGACCGGGCCGAGTTCGTGGAGATCATGCGGCGCAGACAGGAACTGCTCAGCTTGTCACCGTAGCAACGGATGGACATCCAGAAATCACAGAACCTTCTGCCATGTTTGCCTGAACTTGACGGGGACGTTTTGCTACTTGTAGCTGATTTTTCCAAAGCGAAGCCTCACAGTATTAATGTCGGACCGCCTGCAGGCAGCTCTTTGTGCCTCTCGGGTTTTATTCTCACTTCCTGGAAGGCAGAAAAACTTTCATGCATAAATACTTCCCTGATTCACACTTAAAGCAAAACCATTTTCATTTTCCTGCCAGTTCCTGGATTTAAATAAAACTTTGTCAGATTGTGAAATAAATCTCAAGTTCTGCTGATAATATTCATCTCTGCATGAATGTGAAGATGGATTTATTTCTCAGGATCACAAAGTTTAGTTCATATGTTTAAAACCTGGAATATTCTAGTTCTTCTGTGTCTGAATGGGATAAAAATCCATGAGAAGCACAAACTGAAGCTGCTGAGTTAATAAACGTAGATTGATCCGTTTAGGGTAACGTAGATTTTCTGATTCCGTTCTGAGGCTGTAGGCGTTAACTTTAAAACTAAAGGATGATATATTAATGATTAATTTAAGATAAAACTGCTGTACACAGAATTATTCTAGATTTGATCTTCAAATGTGAGAATGTATTTGAGCTCAAGGTGAAGAATGTAGGACTGTCATGAATGTCTCCGCCCACATGTGCAGGTGAGTCATCCCACCTGGCTGAAGCAGAACCGGGTCCGACTGATGCCGGTCCTTCAGGGATGACCTGGAAATGATTTCTGTTGTACCTATGTGAAAACTTCTGCTGAAAGGAGAGGTAGTTGGCATGTGTATTGTAGCACTGCAGCACTGTAATGAAACTGATGACCATCAGCTACTTTGCTTTAAACATGATTAGAGATCTTTACCCAATCAGGTGTAGCAGCCAATCAGAAAGCAGCATTAATAGTTTTCATCGTGCCTTTTTCCATGTAACTGCTCATTCTGCAATAAAGGATTTCCATAAATCCCAGACTCTTCCTGACTCCTGCAGGTTTAATCAGTAGCTGAACCTAAAAGTTTTAAACAAACTCATCTGTTTAAACATGACAACTGGGTGTTCTAATTTGTAACATCCTCATTACTTGGGGAGAAATATTTGACTAATGGAGATGGTATTATGTCACATTTTTAGGGTTGCACAATAAAAAACATTGATCATAGCTTCAACATGAAACNATGACCTCAAAATGTGCAAAAATGAGTCATAGTATAGTATGATGTCGAAAATGTGCAAAAATGAGTCATAGTATAGTATGAGGTCGAAAATGTGCAAAAATTAGTCATAGTATAGTATGATATCGAAAATTTGCAAAAATTAGTCATAGTATAGTATGACTTCAAAAATTGCAAAAATTAGTCATAGTATAGTATGATGTCGAAAATATGCAAAAATAAGTCATAGTATAGTATGTCGAAATTGTGCAAAAATGAGTCAGTATAGTATGACGTCGAAAATATGCAAAAATAAGTCATAGTATAGTATGACTTCAAAAATTGCAAAATTAGTCATAGTATAGTATGTCGTCGAAAATGTGCAAAAATGAGTCATAGTATAGTATGACTTCAAAAATTGCAAAATTAGTCATAGTATAGTATGATGTCGAAAATGTGCAAAAATGAGTCATAGTATAGTATGACTTCAAAAATTGCAAAATTAGTCATAGTATAGTATGATGTCGAAAATGTGCAAAAATGAGTCATAGTATAGTATGACTTCAAA
>NW_015115886.1:28655-29414 GCF_001443285.1 Poecilia latipinna
ATGTCAAAAATATGAAAAATGTTGCCATAGTTTAGTATGACGTCGAAAACATTAAAAATTTAGTCATAGTTTAGTATGACGTCGAAAACATTAAAAATGTAGTCATAGTTTAGTATGACGTCGAAAATATTAAAAATTTTGCCATAGATTAGTATAATGCTGAAAACATGAAAAATTTACTCATAGTATAGAATGATGTCGAAAACATACAAAATTTATTCATAATTTAGTATGACATGGAAAATTTGAAAAATTTAGTCATTTTTGCACATGTCGAAAATGTGCAAAAATAAGTCATAGTATAGTATGATGTCAAAAATTTGCAAAAATAGTCATAGGTTACTATGACTTCAAAAATTGCAAAATTAGTCATAGTATAGTATGATGTCGAAAATGTGCAAAAATGAGTCATAGTATAGTATGACTTCAAAAATTGCAAAATTAGTCATAGTGTAGTATGATGTCAAAAATTTGCAAAAATAGTCATAGTATAGTATGATGTCGAAAATGTGCAAAAATTAGTCATGGGTTACTATGACTTCAAAAATTGCAAAATTAGTCAATTTTGCAATTGACTAATTTTGCACATTTTCGACACATTTTCGACATCATAACCCTATGATGTCGAAAATGTGCAAAAATTATTCATAGTATAGTATGATGTCGAAAATGTGCAGAAATTATTCATAGTATAGTATGATGTCGAAAATGTGCAAAAATAAGTCATGGGTTACTATGACTTCAAAAATTGCAAAATTA
>NW_015115886.1:31731-32148 GCF_001443285.1 Poecilia latipinna
TCATAGTATAGTATGATGTCGAAAATGTGCAAAAATAAGTCATGGGTTACTATGACTTCAAAAATTGCAAAATTAGTCATAGTATAGTATGATGTCGAAAATGTGCAAAAATTAGTCATAGTAAAGTATGACGTCAAAAATTTGCAAAAATAGGTATAGGTTACTATGACTCCAAAATTGCAAAATTAGTCGAAAATGTGCAAAAATTAGTCATAGTATGGTATGATGTCGAAAATGTGCAAAAATAAGTCATAGTATAGTATGATGTCGAAAATGTGCAAAAATAACTCATAGTATAGTATGATGTCGAAAATGTCCAAAAATAAGTCATGGGTTACTATGACTTCAAAAATTGCAAAATTAGTCATAGTATATAGTATGATGTCGAAAATGTGCAAAAATAAGTCATGGGTTACT
>NW_015115886.1:38433-39089 GCF_001443285.1 Poecilia latipinna
CAAAAATAAGTCATGGGTTACTATGACTTCAAAAATTGCAAAATTAGTCATAGGTTACTATGACTTCAAAAATTGCAAAATTAGTCATATTATAGTATGATGTCGAAAATATGCAAAAATTATTCATTATAGTATGATGTCGAAAATGTGCAAAAATAGGCATAGGTTACTATGACTCCAAAATTGCAAAATTAGTCGAAAATGTGCAAAAATAAGTCATAGTATAGTATGATGTCAAAAATGTGCAAAAATTAGTCATAGTATAGTATGATGTCGAAAATGTGCATAAATTAGTCATAGTATAGTATGATGTCGAAAATGTCCAAAAATTATTCATTATAGTATGATGTCAAAAATGTGCAAAAATTAGTCATAGTATAGTATGATGTCAAAAATGTGCAAAAATTAGTCATAGTATAGTATGATGTCAAAAATTTTCAAAAATAGTCATAGGTTACTATGACTTCAAAAATTGCAAAATTAGTCATAGTATAGTATGATGTTAAAAATGTGCAAAAATGAGTCATAGTATAGTATGATGTCGAAAATGTGCAAAAATTATTCATAGTATAGTATGATGTCGAAAATGTGCAAAAATAAGTCATGGGATAGGATGAGGTCGAAGATGGGCAAAAATAAGGCATAGGATGGTAGGA
>NW_015115886.1:42016-46103 GCF_001443285.1 Poecilia latipinna
CGATGAGCCGGGACTCCCCGTGATGCAACGTGAAGAAGGATTCTGGTTTCAGTCCCCTCTGCTCCAGGGCCTCTCTGAGACGGACCGGCGGCTCCAGGTAGTACTGCATGGAGGAGAGACGAGGAAGTCTAGACTTAAATTATATTACCATTTGTACCTCATATTACATCCATGAAAAAAATGGCAGGGTTTGTATACATAAGCAAACGTTACCATGAACTGCAAAAACCAGGCACTTAAGATAACTGTATTTACATATTTAAGACTTTAAAATACTTTGTTTCCACACTATGTGGGAACCCTTATGGAAACCCATTTCTGCCACTGTAAAAAAAAAAAATTGAAAAAAATCTAGAAAAGATCAAAATTATCTAGAAAATTTCTAGATAAAATCTAGAAAAGGTTTTTTTTTTTTAAATCTTTTCTAGATTTTATCTCGAGATAAAATCTAGAAAAGATTACAAAAATCTTTTCTAGATTTTATGTCGAGATAAAATCAAAAAAAGATTAAAAAAAAAAAATCTTTTCTAGATTTTATCTCGAGATATAATCTAGAAGAGATAATTTTGATCTTTTCTAGGACCTAAGACATTTCTTTTTTCTAAACAGTGGCAGAAATAGTATTTTTAAGTCTTAATATCTAAATATTGTTTTCCTTAGTGTAGTATGAGGTAGAACTGGTTACATAATTTAAGTCTAGACTTCCTCACCTCTGAACGAAGACCAATTTCTACCGTCCTAACAAATGGTTGACATTTAATTTACATTGTATAAAGGCAGGCTGCTTCTATTTTAACTTAAGACATGTAGTGACTGCTGCTGACTCTTTTCTAACATCCTACCTCATAGGCGAGGGCGAAGGTCCCCCAGTGTATGGCTACAGACTGTTTGGCCTGAAGGTCCTGATGAATCTGAACAGCCTCTTCTGGATCCACATGCTGTCCCTTCATCACATCCCTGAAAACCCAACAGGAAATGACATCAGTCCTGCTTATTAAAATGCTGAAACTGAACATTAAGATATTTTTGCATGCACGTGTATGAAAGGAGACCTTAAACCGAGTACCACTGGCTACACATTGGTATACTTAGCAAGTGTTGGACTACGCTACTGCACTATAATATGAACCTGTAACAGTGGTTTCAGTGAATTTGTCAGCTTCTGCACATATTAAATAACTTCATATGAAACACATAAGTATGCCCCAGAAGTGTGTGCCTCTCTACCTGGGCAGGTTTGCTCCAATAGGGATCGCTCCGAGGTTGAATGGCCCAAAGCGGCGTCCGATCTGGTAGGACGAACAGTAGCCTGTGTCGCCGGCGAAGAAGAATCGATGGTTGGGACCCAAAACAGACCAGCTACTCCATAAAGACTGAAAAGATATAAAAAGTTAAATGGTTACAATTCTGACAGTTTTAGTGCAGCAGAAAATTAAAGATTTTCATGGAGAGAAAGAGAAGATTTGCCCTTTTTGTTTAATCTATCTTCTTCATTTAAAAATGTTGGGCTGCAGACTCTTCAATAAAGTGCTGCTATCACACCGAATACATTTCTGCTCACTTGCCCAACGATAACATTGCAGCACTTAGATTATCAGTGCTGTTTATAAAACCAAACTGATAGCAGTCCCAACACACTACAACATTTACTATCAAGTACCCTGTTATCATCCCACGCTGTCCGTTTGCTCCAGTGCTGAGAGGGTGTGCAGACAAACGTGATGTTGTCGTGACCCGGGACGCAGTTTTCCTCCCACCAGTCCAGCTCCATCACGTTCTCAGCCCATCTTGGCCAGCCAGTCCATCAAACCCAGGGGTACGAACCTGTTAAAACATTCAACATATTTCACAGGGACACTGGAAGGTGTGTGTGTGGGGGAGGGGACAGGGAGGGGAACCATTTGGGACACATACCAGTGTAGCTCCCCTCCAAAGCATGTATTAAGGCTGGCAACAGATCCAGCATCCAGGTGATCGTAATGAGAGAGGCTGATGAGGACGGCGTCTATCCTCGGCAGCTGTTTGTAGGAGAGGACTGAGCTGAATAAAGCCAGGTTTGATTCAAAGGATTCTGTCTGTTCACAAAGTAAAAGCGAGAACATGAAAGATCTTCAAACCTGTTCCACTGTGCAGGGGGGTCCACTGTATCGTTTGGGCCCCATGAACTGAAGAAATGATGCTCTCTGGCTGAAAATGGGGTCGGTCAGGATGTTGACCAGAACTGTAGCGTGGCCCAGCCAGGTGACCCTCATACCAGCAGGAGAGTCCAACGCTTCTGGATTCTGGACAAAGTAGGGCTCCAATACTGGGAGTTCACTGTCCAGGACCTGTGGGGAGAGCAGGGAGGACAGAAGAAACTTAGACTGACTAAAAAAATATATATATATATTATTTTAAACACGCTCATCTTTCAACCTATATATTTGTAAGTGTTGGCTAAATACTAGAGGACAACGACCTCGCAGCTAAAAGGTCCTTTAACAAAGTTTTGCGTCAGTGGGGTTGAATACAAATGGATGTCACGCTTTTCAGATTTTTTGTGCTCATAAGTTATCAGATAAAGTCCAATAAATAGACAATATACAAACAACTGGTGCAAATAAAGAATTCAATGTTTTTGTTGTTATGCTGCGTGAAAGCAGCTTTTAAGGCCAGATAATCCCTCAATGGACAGCAAAGTTTCCAGAAGCAGCTATAAATTACAGCATGTTAACTCAGGGCTGTGGAAGATGAGCTTGTGATACTAATTATTACAGCAGAGCGGTAAGCAGACTCCATAAATGTGAGCACTGCAGACTTGGCTCTTCTTCCACTAATAAAACGTTTTGTTTTTTTTTTAAGTTTCTGAATTATCTACAGTAAAATAAAGTGACTTGCGGGTTTTAACATGCAAGTGGTTTCCTACCTCTTTGCTTGTTGGCACACTGCTGTGATTTTTATCCAGCACCAGAAATCTGAGCAGCATAGAGTAGGAAGGAAAGCGCCATGTTGGCCAGGGGTTTGTCCAGCGACCATGTTTGCCCCGACAAGACTTCGTCACCTCCTCCTGCATTCAAAAATAAAACACACCTGAGATACAGCGTGACATTTATTTGAACTCTGAAGAGACTTGAATGTTGGGCGTTGGTGAGCAGAAGGAGGAGGGTCGTTACCTCCAGTCGGTAGTCCAGACGGAAACTCTTACGGGAAGAGCGGGAGGAGCTGCTCTTCCTCGGTGTTCGAGGATCCACCTTTCCACCTTCGGCACCTTGAGGCAAATCACCATCCTTAATAAAAAAAATTAAATTAAATAAAATACAAAGAGCGATTTAAAAAGCATGCGAGTGCTGATAATTTAGGACAAACATCAGCAGAAACTCATCCTGACATGCAAGATTTTTCAGGATAAAAGTGTTGATGGTTACCTCCACCAGGCCTGTTGTCTCTTCCAGCTCTGCTCTGTCTGAGGATTTTGGTTTCTCCATGTTTCTACCAGCAACACATCTGTAACAGCACACAGAAGCAAGTTCACGCTTTATCAATCTACTGAATCAGTTTATCTGCCTTGCTCAAAAGTACAGCACACATTGCAACACCTTCACACAGAGACTGGAACGATAACAGTCAGCAGTTGAGCTGTAATACTTTGCAGCTCAACTGACCTCTAAAATGTGCAAAAATAAGTCATAGTATAGTATGATGTCAAAAATTGCAAAATTAGTCATAGTATAGTATGACTTCAAAAATTGCAAAATTAGTCATAGTATAGTATGATGTCAAAAATTTGCAAAAATAGTCATAGTATATAGTATGATGTCGAAAATGTGCAAAAATAAGTCATGGGTTACTATGACTTCAAAAATTGCAAAATTAGTCATAGTATAGTATGATGTCGAAAATGTGCAAAAATAAGTCAGTGTAGTATGACGTCGAAAATATGCAAAAATAAGTCATAGTATATATAGTATGACTTCAAAAATTGCAAAATTAGTCATAGTATAGTATGATGTCGAAAATGTGCAAAAATTAGTCATGGGTTACTATGACTTCAAAAATTGCAAAATTAGTCATAGTATAGTATGATGTCGAAAATGTGCAAAAATAAGTC